>NC_081438.1:26388636-26586407 GCF_949786415.1 Peromyscus eremicus | reverse complement strand
AGGGTCCTGGGACGGAAAAGTCTGCCTTTGCCCCAACGGCTTCACGGGGAACCTCTGCCAGGACAGAGTTCCCGTGGTCATCTGCCAGAACGGAGGCATGTGGGATGGGCTCAAATGCCAGTGCCCCAGCCTCTTCTACGGGCCAAGGTGTGAGGACGTGGTGGACAGCATTGAGATAGGTGAGTGAAAATCCCACAGAACCACCAAGTGTGGGCAGGGCCCTCCCTCCCCACACCAAGCATAGAGAGTCCCCATCAGGCCCCTGCCCTTGCCCTACCTCTTATGGCCCATATTTTAAAAAAAGATTTATGTGTGTGAGCATGTGTGTAGGGGGTGGGGGGCGGGGGTGAGTGTGTGTGCATGTGTGAGCATGTGGGGGGCACGTTTGCATGTGCCACAGGTGTGGGCACCCACAGCGGCCAGAAGAGAGTGTTGGGTCACCTAGAACTTGAGTCACAGCTGACTGTGAGCTGCTGGGAACTGAACTCCAGTCTCCCACAAAAGCAATACGAATGCACTGTTAATCACTGTGGTCACCCCATATTTTACTTTTACCTTGGTGGTAAACATGTTAAAGAGCCGGGCAGTGGTGGTGCACGCCTTTAATCCCAGCACTCGGGAGGCAGAGGCAGGCGGATCTCTGTGAGTTCGAGGCCAGCCTGGTCTACAGAGTGAGTTCCAGGACAGGCGAAAAGCTACACAGAGAAACCCTGTCTCGGAAAGCCAAAAAAAAAAAAAAAAAAAAAAAAAAAAAAAAGTGTGCTGTAGGTTACATGGGTCGAATGTTATGTGTACATGCATACATGTGTGCATGAAGTGTGTGTGTGTGTGTGTGTGTGTGTGTGTGTTGCTGGAGACAAAAGCTGAGGTTTGTGCTCAAGCATTTTACCACTGAGTTACATCCCCAGATTAATGCCCAGGTTAAACACTGTTTTCATTTATGAAATGTTCAGTATGTAGCGGACTCATCAGGATGCTCAGGGGCATTCTAGCTCCCATCAGGAATACAGTATGCCCCCCTTCTTCTTCCAGGGGACAGTTTGCTGGAGGAGGCTTGTGTCACTCCCTGCATCCGGGGTGGGCCTTCAGGGTGAGGATTTCACTGGTAAGGGTCCCTCTCAGTGGTCGGTGCTTCTGTCTGTCCCCCATAGAGCAAACGGTCTCTGCATCCGTGGAAGTGACCGTGACGGTAACCAGCAAAAACTACAGCGAACAGCTACAGGACCGACAATCCGACGAATTCAAGGAGTTCAATGAGACATTTACAAAACAGGTAACCCTGGTGACCCCCCCCCAGGGCCATTCAGCCCCCACCCCGCACTGCAGCCCGTGGAGGGGTGAAGATGGCAGCCGAGTGTGTTAGATACGTGTGCTTCTCAGCTAGCCGGGGCAGGTGAGGGATGGGAAGCAGGATTTGCCTGGGAGCGGCCAGGTCAGGCCAGGTCTCTGACAAGGGAACTTTCTCTTTGGTTTCTGTGCCGCTGGGAGGTGAGGTGAGGATTGGGGAGTTCTGATGTCCCACAGAAAGTCCCCAGGGTGGGACTTCTGCCATGACACGTTGGCCCCTTGCCTTTCAGATGGCAATAATTTATGCCGGAATCCCTGAGTATGACGGGGTTTTCATCAGAGAGCTGAGGTGAGTACCTGGGCCTGGCAGGCCACGTCAGCCCACAGTGGGTGCTGCGCAGGAACACCAGTGGTTGTAGCTTGAACAACAGAGATCTCTTCTAAGCTCACAGCTCTGGGGTCTGGACGTCTGAGATCAAGGGACGGTGCCTTTTCCCTGGGTCCTCTGTGTGCAATCTCGGCTGTCTCTCTGCCTAGCCAAATTTTGTGTGTTTGTCATATATACATATTTGTGTGTGCATACATGTGTCTGTGCATGCCTCTGTGCGTGCGTGCGTGTGTGTGTGTGTGTGTGTGTGTGTGTGTGTATGTAGGTACATGTGTACATACGTGTGAATACCTGTGGAAGCCGGAGGTCCACACTGGGTGTCTTCCTCAATCATCTCTCTCTCCACCCTATTTTTAGTGACTGGGTCTCTCACTTAGCCAGGGGATCATCAATTCAGCTAGGCTCCCTGGCCAAGGAGGTCAAGTGATCCACCAGCCCCTGTTCTCCCTGGTGCTGGGGTTACAGATGCATGCCATTGTGGTGATATGTTGTGTACCTTAATAAAGCTTGTCTGGGGATCAGAGGACAGAGCCAGCCACAGAGTAAAACATAGAAGCCAGGCAGTGGTGGGCACACGCCTTTAATCCCAGGAAGTAAGATGGCAGGGCAGAGAAAGGTATATAAGGAGTGAGGAAACAGGAACTCACTCTTTCTCTAGGTTGAAGATTTCATAAGAACTAGTGGCTGCTGCTCTGATCTTTCAAAGCTTTCATCCCGATATCTGGCTCTGGGTTTTTGTTAAAAGATCATTAGAAATTTGAACAACAGGCCATGACATCCAGCTTTTACATGAGTGCCTGAATTCTGTGTTTATACGACAGAGGCTTCATTAACTAGTACTCTCCAATACATATGGGTGTGTCTGTCTGTCTGTCTGTCTGTCTCTCTCTCTCTCTCTCTGTCTCTTCTCTCTGTGTGTGTCTTTCTGTCTCTCTCTCTCTCTGTCTCTCTCATCTCTCTCTCTCCCTCTGTCTGTCTGTCTGTCTGTCTCTCTCTCTCTCCTCTGTGTGTCTGTCTCTCTTATCTCCCTCTCTCTGTCTCTCTCTCTCTGTCTCTGTCTCTCTCTCTGTGTCTCTGTCTCTCTCATCTCCCTCTCTCCCTGTGTCTCTGCCTTTCCTATATTTGCTCTATAGTCCAGGCTAGCTTGAACTCACTACATAGCCCAGGTTAGCCTCAAGTTCTCAGTCCTCTGGCCTAGAATCCCTCCCAGGACTGTAGAGGAGGCAAGGGATGTCAATGATAGGTGTGACCACAGGAGGATGCTCAAGGTCTCACCCCTCTCTCCCCAGGAAGGGCAGTATCGTGGTGGATTATGACGTCATCCTGAAGGCCCCGTACACTGAAGGATACGAAAATGCGCTACAGAACATCAGCTCTAATGTGAGGGAAAAAATCCAGAATGCGACCGCACAACAAGTACTTGTTGATAAAAACTGTAGTACAGGTAAAGTATGCCCGGAGGGAAGTCCTCTCAGAGGGTGACTCGCTAATCTCCCCACCTCTCTGATTTTTGACCCTGGGACAGGTCAGGCACAGTGAAGGAAGGCAAGATTGTGGGTCACTGGGATCTGTGTTCAGAGCTAGGGCCGGTCACCCCTGTCAGACTCCAAGAAAGCTTTGGGTGGGAGGGCACAGAGCAGTACAGAGATGGAGAATTTCTGGAGAGCATCAACTTTAAGGGGATTCAGGACAGCTGGGGCATCATCACATGGTTGACTACATAGTGAATCTTCTGAATACAATGAGTAGTGAGGGGATTCTGGCAGAGGGGGGTGTGGGACCCGGTGAGTGTGGTTCATCAGAGAGCTGGGAGTCTGGCATCCCCTCCTGCGGTTTCCTGCTTCCACGCCCACTAGTTCGAGTGCTGTGGCCAAACCTGGCAGAAACAAGGCCAAAGAGGAAGGATTTATCTGGGTTCCTGGTTTGCAGGGATACAGGCTTCCTCAGTGGGCAGGCATGGGCACAGGCAGCCCTGTGGTAGCACATGTCTGCTGTGTGCTGTTCCTTATGAAGTCCTGACCTGGCCCATGTGGTGGCTGTGTCTTTCAACACAGCCCTTGGGGAGTCAGAGGCAGGCAGGTCTCTGTGACTTCGAGGCCAACCTGGTCACATATTGAATTCCAGGGCAGCCAGGGCTATCTACACAGTGAGATCCTGTCTCTGGAAAAAAAAAAAAATCCTCAAAGCAGAATGCTCGTGTGAAAGTGGAGTAGTCTGTAGCCTTGCAGCCTGGCTCCCACATTGACCCAGGGAAGCCCCGGGAGCCTCTGTGACAATCGGCGCTGTGTGTTTCCTTCACAGATTTTTTGCTGTGTTTCAACTCAACTGCCACCAGTGTGCAAAACATTTCCGTCACTGAAACTCCTGAAGGTATGTATGTAGTGTGCGTGGTTCTGGGAAAGGCTTGGAAAGGTAGAGGGGTGGGGCAGGGAGGAGCCGGCCAGCCAGGAGACAGACCTCCTGATTCTTAGCTGTTTTCCCATGTCCCCTCAGAGGCATGCCAGAGGGAGGCTGGAGAGGACTTTGCGAAGTATGTCACCTTGGAGTACAAGAACGATAAGCTGCACTGTATCACGCCCTGCTCATCGGGCTACAAAGCCTCCTTGGACTGCCACTACGGCAAGTGCCAGCTGCAGCGAAGTGGCCCCCAGTGCCTGTGAGTACCCCACTTTGCCCGTGGGGTGGGTCTTCTCCTGGAGGCCAAGGTCATGAGGTTGCATCCCTGCATCTCTTGAAAGTATACAGTTGTGAGAGAACCCGTTTGGATGGTTAAAGGGACAGGCACGGGCAAGTCCAGAGCAAAGGGGGTCAGGGAATGTCCAGCCTGGCAGGAAAAACTCCGAGACGGAGCGAGCGATGGACGCTCCAGCTTCGGGAGGCTCCCAGTCTAGCAGAGAGCACAGGGCCTCCTTTCCAGAGAAAGAGCATGTGGCCCGTGGCCGGGGAGGTGCCGCTGTGGGTAAAGACGCTTGCCGCTAAGCCTGGTGACCTGAGTGTGATCCCTGGGCCCCACATGGTAGAAAGAGAGAGA
Organism: Peromyscus eremicus; assembly: GCF_949786415.1. Classification (NCBI taxonomy): domain Eukaryota; kingdom Metazoa; phylum Chordata; class Mammalia; order Rodentia; family Cricetidae; genus Peromyscus; species Peromyscus eremicus. The sequence goes on along the minus strand of NC_081438.1, from coordinate 26,581,701 downwards.
CAACGTTTGCAGGTTGTTCTCCGACATCCACGCACACGTGTGCACGCGCACGCACGCACGCACACAGAGAGTAAATAAATGTAATTTTATAATTTAAAAAAAAATGTCCTCTGCTATTGAAATAGATAAAGAAAGCCACTGGGTGGCAGTGGCGCACGCCTTTAATCCCAGCACTCGGGAGGCAGAGGCAGGTGGATCTCTGTGAGTTCAAGGCCAGCCAGGGCTACAGAGTGAGTTCCAGGAAAGGTTCCAAAGCTACACAGAGAAACCCTGTCTCGAAAAAAAACAAAAACAAAAACAAAAAAAGAAAAAGAAAAGAAAAAAGAAAGCTCTATGTGTCTCCATGGCAACAGGGAACCTGTATATCCTAGTCATAGACATAGGAAACCGAAGAAAGGCATTATGAACTGAACGCTGAGTGTGGTGGTGCATGTCCGTGATACCAGCACCTGGGAGGCAGAGGCACCAGGAAGATCATGAGTCTAAAATCAGTCTGAGCTGTCCCGAGAGGCTCTGTCTCAAAAATAATAATAATAATAATAATAATAATAATAATAATAATAATAATAATAAAGGACTGGGAAGGGCTAGGAAGACGGCTAAGTTGGTAAAGTGCTCGCCACACAAGCATGAAGACCTGAGTTCAGATCCCCAGCTCCCACGTACAAAGCCACGCACGGGCTGCAGAGATGTCTTAGAAGCAATGGGCACCCACCTGGTGGTTCACAACCACCTGTAACTCCAGTTCCCGGGAATATGGTGCCCTCTTCTGGTTGCTCTGGGTACTGCAGGCACATGGTGCACACGTATACAGGCAGGCTGCTTTCACCTGCGTAAAATAAAAATTAATTTACTTTGAAAATTCAAAATAATGTTCTAAAAATATGTCCGTAGTAGCCCATCCTTATAATCCCAGAGCTGAAGAGGCGGAGTCAGGTGAATTCCTGGGACTTGCTGGCCACCCGGCCTGGACTACTTATCAAGCTGCAGACCAGCTTATTAATTCCTCTTTGCTCACACTGATGAAACACCATGAACAAAAGCAACTTACGGAAGAGCATTTATTTTTGCTTTATGGCTCCAGAGGAGGGAGTCTCATAATGGACAGGAAGGCATGGCCAGCAGGTGGCCAGAGCAGAAGGGAGCTGAGAGAACAATCTGGAAATGGGGAGAGGCCATAAGCCCCCAAAGCCACTTTGAGACACATTTCCTCTAGCAAGGCTCCACCACCCCTTCTTCTTTTTCTTCTTCTTCTTCTTCTTCTTCTTCTTCTTCTTCTTCTTCTTCTTCTTCTTCTTCTTCGTTTTTCAAGACAGGTTTTCTCTGTATAACTTTGTGCCTTTCCTGGATCTCACTCTGTAGCCCAGGCTGGCCTCGAACTCACAGAGATCCACCTGCCTCTGCCTCCCAAGTGCTGAGATTAAAGGCGTGCGCCGCCACCACTGCCCGACAAGGCTCCACTTCCTAAAGGTCCCATAACCTCTCTAAACAGCACCACCAAATGTGAGCCAAATACTCAAATAGTGTGGGGGGCACTTTTCACTACAACCATGTGGAGACCTTGTCCTGTGGACAGCGCCTGAGGGATGATGCCTGTGGATGGCCTCTGTCTCCACACGTGCAGCCGTTCAGCTCCCCAGAGCTCTAGTCAAACGGCCACGGATACTCCCGTCCACGGATACTCCCGCGGCCTGAGCGTGACCGACTCTTGTCTTTCCTTCTGCCCCCGTCAGCTGCCTGACCACAGACACACACTGGTACAGCGGGGATACCTGCGACTGGGGCATCCAGAAGAGCCTGGTGTACGGGCTCGTGGGAGCCGGGGTGGCAGTACTGCTGCTGATCCTCGTCATCCTGGGCGTGTTCTCCTTCCGCTTCAGAAGAGAGGCCAACAGGTAAGCGGCCGGCGCCCCTTCCTCCGCCATCCTCTCTCCGTCCCCCCTCCGGCTGCGAACTCGCTTCCCGAGGCCGACAGTGAGCTGCCGAAAGCGCACATGTAGCTCATCCTGGGTCTTGGTCTCTTCTCTGTGATCGTGACTGGGTCCCGTGGTGTTTTCTACCAACAGGCAAAGGTCCAGAGTGTCTCAGCTGCAGAGGTGGAATGAGGAGGAGGGCCGGGAAAGCCCTGGATCCTTCCACAACGTCGGTTTCGACCACAACGAAGGTACTGGCGATCTCTGCGGAGCTCAGACTCAGCGTGATGGGTAGGGTGGGAGACACAGGAGACCCGGGAAAGGTACAGGGATCATTACCCATCCCCGAACACTCCGCACCACATTCAAAAGCTTACCTAGAACCTGAGTGAGATATAACATGGGTAATACATGGCAACACCCTAGGGGGCCCCGGAGCCAATTGATGGTGCATATTTCTCCAGAACATAAAACTTTACCTACAGGGGCGTAGATGAGGGCCCAGGGCCGAGTATGCTCATCAAGTGACTTATATCACAGGCAAGAAGTTAGCATTGTAGTTTGTTAAATGCAAGCATTATCATTTCTAGAAATGGGGCTGGGGGTGTGAGTCAGTGGGTGGGGGGCTTGGATAGCATTTATGGAGTCCTGGGTTTGGTCTCCAGTACCACATAAACCAAATATGGTGGCACATCTGTGTGATCCCAGCAGAAAGGAGGGTCGAGAGTCCAGGTCATCCTTGGCTACATAGTGAATTTGAGGCCAGCCTGAGATACTTGAGCCTCTGTCTCAAAAACAAACAGTGGCCGGCCTGGTAGGGGACACCTTTAGTTCCAGCACTGGGGAGACCGAAGAAGGGGATCTCTGAAGTTCAAACCCAGTCTTGTCTACATCATTTTTGAGACACAGTCCCTCTCTGTCTGTAGCCCATACTGACCTCAAACTTGTCATCCTCCTGCCTCTGCCTCTCGAGTGCTGTTACTACAGGCATACACTCCCGACTTTAACTTTAAAGCACTAGGCAGCTATTGGAGAGCGACTGACTTAGGCCACCACACTCCCACTGGCTTTTGTTTCATGGACGTGGGGACGAAGACCCTCCCCATCCGTGGGGCTCGAGGGTCTGGTGAGCACTTGTCTTTCTAACCCCGTCTCCTTGGGCTTTCCTCCTCCCTCAGAACGAGAAGACTACGTCCACTTGGACTCCATGTACAGCAACTTCGAGGCCTCCCTAAGACATATAAACCCTGAAAGAAAGGTAAGAAAGACCCAGATGAACCGCCCACCTCCTGTGCCCTGGGTCCGCCATGTTCCTTCTACCTCAGGCGAGCAAAGCCATAGTGTCTATGGTCCAGGCAGCGGTCTCTGGGGCACGCTGCAGTAGTGTTACCTGGAAGGGCGGGAATTGGGGGAGAGGAAGCCAGCACTTTCCCTGGCTTCAGATTCTGTTTCTTTCTGTGTTCTAGTTGTTTAAAATTTAATTTGGTGGGGAGAGTCTGAAGAGATGGCTCAGTGAGGAAGAGTACCTGTCGCTCTTACAGGGACCATGTTGGGTTCCCAGTACTCACATCATGGTTCACAACCATCCATCACTCTAGTTCTGGGGAACTTGACACCCTCTTCAGACCCCCATAGGCACCAGGCATGCACATGGTGCATTTACATCCTCGTAGGCAAACACTCATACACATAAAATATAAAATAAATAACTCTTTTTTTTAAAAAAAAAAAAGAATTTACAATTTTTTGAGACAGGGTCTCACTGTGTAGCCCAGGCTAGCCATCAAACTTGTGCTCCTCCAGCCCCAGTCTCTTGAGTGCTGGGATTATGGGTGTGCATCACCAAGTCATTATACTCTTTAAAGTTATAGTTTACTGCTGGGCATGCAGCTCAGTTGGGAGAGTGCCTGCTTAGCATGCACAAAACCCCGGGTTCCAGCCGACCATTTCATAAGCTGGGGGTACACACCTGTTGTTCCAGCACTTGGGAGGCAGAAGCAGTAGGATCGGAAATTCACGGTCTTCCTTGTATACGGGCATGAGTTTAAGGCTAGCCTGGGCTACATAAGACCATCTCCAAATATCTCTTTTCAAATATTCGGCATATTTGAGGACAGGAGAGACCTTGAGGGCTATTACTAAACCCAACTGTCGGGGAAGGAAGGATAAACCTTGTTTGTCCTAGACTCCAAAAAATAAGACAAATTCCAGGGCTGGCAAGACTGCTCAGTGGGCAAAGATGCTTGCCGTCAAGCCTGATGACCTGAGTTCAATCCCCAGGACCCACACGGTAGAAAGAGGAAACTGATTCCCACTTACTGTTCTTGGACCTCCATATGCATGCTGTTGCTCATGTGCACCCCCCCACCCCAGAAATAAAATGTGGGTCCAACATGGTGAACATGCCTTTAATCCCAGCACTTGGGTGACAGAGGCAGGCGGATCTCTGTGTGTTCGAGGCCAGCCTGGTCTACAGAGCGAGATCCAGGACAGCCAGAGCTGCCCAGAGAAACCCTGTCTTGAAAGGAAGGAAGGAAGGAAGGAAGGAAGGAAATGTGACAACGTTTTTAAAGAGACAGGTTCCAGCTGAGTGCTTCCATAGACCCAAGTTTTTTTAACTTTCTTTTTATTTATTCTTTGTGTCTTTCACATCATGCATCTCCATCCCGTTCACTTCCCATCCCTGGGTATCTGCCCTCTGCCCTTGTAGCCCCCGCCCCAGATAAAATTTAAGAGAAAAGAGAAAAAAAGGGGGGGATCTTGTCATGGAAGCTGCAGTGTGACGCAGTGAGTCACACAGTAAACCCTTTGTCCATGTATCTGTACTTGTGAGTGTTCACTGCAGAGACATTGGTCTGGTTCGAGGTCTGGTTTCTACTACACTATCAATGCTGGGCCCTCACTGGGACTCCTCTTGGTTATATGGGCCCTCACTGGGACTCCTCTTGGTTATCCTGCTGGTGCCCTGTGTCGTGGAGATCCTGCAGCTTTGGGTCTGCAGGACCGGTCCCCTCATGTGCTCCAGCAGATGACAGATGGGGTGGACACTGGGGTGGGCTAACCTATAACCCTGGATCTGGGCCTGAGTAGTTGTAAGGTTGTAGACCCTTGGGTGCTTCCAAAACTAAATTTCTCCTGTGCTCAGCCCTCACCTGCTTCTGTTTTTCAGATCCAGATTCAGAGGCCCCAGGTGGTCATGACATCACTGTAAACACCACCACGAAAGCGGTTTCGCATGGATCCGTGGAGCTGAGGGCTGAGGAGAACCCCACTGGGTCAAGCATGGTGGCACACGCCCTCCATTGAGAACTCCCCATGGGGGACTTATGGGAAATAGACCCTGTAGTTGGCAAGACTGAATAAGAGAGAGACAAGAGTGATGGAAGGTCAAACAGTGTGGAAAGTGCAATGGGCATGTCATGATGGTGGGCGATGCCTCCCGGAATCCCGTGTCCAGAGATGTTCTGCTCCTGAGCCGGATTCAGCACCAAGGACAGTGCTGCCGCCGCCGCCACCCCCCACCCCGTACCCGTTGCTGCTAAAATGATTGCTTTGACACTGGATTGCATTTTACCATCTGCAAAACACTCCTCTAAGAAAGATTAATCCCATCTCCACGGGAAACAACGTTTTTAATATAGACTATCTCTCTTCACAAGGTCATGCTTAGTTTTGAGTTTCTTTCTGATACTGAGTATAATTAAAGCTTTTATTTTGGTGCATTCTAATTTTTCCTATGTAAATACAATTATATGCTTATTTTTTTAAGATTTATTTTGTTTTTAATTGTGTGTGTGTGTGTGTGTGTGTGTGTGTGTGTGTGTGTGTGAACATGAGTGCAATTGCCAGTGATGGCCAGAAGAGGGCATCAGATCCTCTGGGCTGGAGTAACAGGCTATTGTAAACCTTTATTTGGTACTGAGAAGAGAACTCAAGTTCCTCTGTAAGAACAGTCACACTCTTAACCGTCTCTCTATCCCCCATACATGCTTATAATAACTAAAAACAACCAAAGCAAATTGGTTCCAAGTTTTACAGATTTGGGCACTTGCTCTGTTTGCCACATTGTACCAGCTCCCGGGCCACATCTACTGGTTTCTCTGTCCTCCTCTTCCGTCCAGATGTGATTCAGCCCCCAATCCCATGAGAGGGAATATTGTCACCTAAGAAAGGTACCACCCATGCTGGGCAGTGGTGGCGCACGCCTTTAATCCCAGCACTCGAGAGGCAGAGGCAGACAGATCTCTGTGAGTTTGAGGCCAGCCTGGGCTACAGAGCGAGATCCAGGACAGGCACTAAAACTACACAGAGAAACCCTGTCTCGAAAACAAACAAACAAACAAACAAACAAACAAACAAACGAAAAGGTACCACCCCCAGCCTTCCCCTGCATCACTTGCTGGTCTCTGGGGAATGTCATGAGGCAGGAACACATCTGTTCACACACATAAGCATACATAGAATCAAGCTCTCTGGAGGCTGGAGAGATGGCCCAATGGTTAAGAGCACTGGCTGTTCTTCCAGAGGACCTGGGTTCAACTCCCAGCACCCACATGGCAGCTCACAACTGTCTGTGACTCCAGTTCCAGGCCTTCTGACACCCTCACCCAGACTACACACAGGTGAAACACCAATGCACATAAAATAAAAATAAATTATTTTTTTAAAAAGAACACTTTTTAGGTAATCGTGAAGACATGAGTTCAAATCCCCCAAAGCCAAGTTAAGAGGAGGAAAACTGGTGAGATAGTTCAATGGGTAGAGGTACTTCCTGCCAAGCCAGACCTGACAGAAAGAGAGAACCAGCTCCCGGAAACTGTGCTCTGATTGTCACATGTGCACCGTGACAGACGTGTGCACACATATAGACACACAGAAGAAGAACCTGGGATTACGGATGCGTGCTGCCGGTCCATGTATACGTGACTGTGGATCCTACCTCAGGTCTTCACACTTGGACAGCAAAGCACTTTGCCACGGAGCGCTCCCTCCAACTCTCGGGGATCGTTTTGTTTTATTTTTATTTATTTCTTTTTACTTTTGTGTGCATGGGTGTGTGCACGGGTGTGTGCATGGGTGTGTTGCCTGCGTGTATGTCTGTGTAGGGGTGTCGGGTTCCCTGGAACTGGAGTTACAGACAGTTGTGAGCTGTCGTGTGAGGTTGGTGTGTTTTTGAGACAGCGTCTCACTATACAGCCCTGGCAAGCCTGGAACTTGCTGTGTAGACCAGGCTGGCCTCTAACTTTCGGAGCTCCACCTTCCTCCTGGGTGGTGGATTAAAGGCGCGGCCCAGGAAGCAGGGGACGTTCATTCTCTGCGCTTCCGGTCCACTTTGCCCTTGGAAGGCTTCAAGCCGCCCTTACTGCCCAACTCTAAGACAGAGCCGGACTCTGCCGCCCCCTCGTGGGCATTCTGAGCATCTGCAGGCACCGGTCGGTTTCTGCAGCCCACACCGGGTTCTTTTTTTCATTTTTACCCTCAAAATCCTCAGCTTGCTGAATCTAGATGTCTTCACGTTAAGAGTTGCCTCTCGGGGAGGTGGCGAGATGGACCAGCTGGCAGCGGCATGTGCCACACAGCCTGATGACCTGAGTTTGATTCCTGGGACCACAGGGTAGGGGAGAACCAACTCCTGCCAGTTGTCTTTGACCTTGCTCGCCTTGGCAGGTGAGCGTGTGCACGCACCCACACCCACATGCACACACATGCACACAAATAAAACAAGTGATTTTGCGTGTGTGTGTTTTGTTGAGACAGGGTTTCTCTGTGTAGCTTTGGAGCCTGTCCTGGAACTCACTCTGTAGCCCAGGCTGGCCTCGAACTCACAGAGATCAGCCTGCCTCTGCTTCCCAAGTGCCGGGGTTAAAGGTGTGTGATGACTACCTAGCCAAAAACAAGTGATTTTTTAATGGAGGGAAGGAATTCTCTCTCATGAGCCTGCACATCCACGAAACGGGAGGGGACCTTTCCTCTCCTTCTCTTTTGTGACTCGGTCTCTTGTAGGCCAGGCTGGTCTCCCACTTGAGATGTAGTTGAGGATAGCTTGAACTTCCGATCCTCCTGCCTCTACCTCCTGGGTGCTGGGATGACAGGCGTGGGCCACAGCACTAAAAGGAGGTCTTTCACGGGGCTGTCGATGCTGCCTCCCATTATCCACGTCAGCACCGTTTCCTGCCGGCTCCATTTGCTCTGTCAATCAAGACACTGGCCACCTGGGTAAGTGTGCGAAGGTCACGTCTTCCTCCAAACCCTGTTGTCTCACTTGAAAAAACGGAGTGACCAGGACCGGCCAGATGGCTCAGTGGGTAAAGGCACGTGCCACTCCCGGCAACCTGAGTTCGACTCCCGAGACCCACGCGGTAGGAGGAGAGAACTACTGACTCCTGTAAGCGGTTGTTTGAACTCTACACATGCACCAAGACACGCTCACAAAAATTAATCATTAGTTAACTAAATGTGGAAAGTGGAGTGGCCGTTATCTCATAAATGAGGGCACCGGAGGCAAAGACCAGTGATTTGCCCAGAGGATCACAAGTTCAAGAACAGCCTGGGCATCATAGTGGGACCCTGCCTCTGAGAATGAACCAACTAGGACAGCAAACAGGTAGACTCGTACTAAAAGAGGGTGAACCCCTGGTTTAAAAGGTGTCCTTACCAAAAGGGGACGTTTTGACGCAGACACATGCTGAGGGGGTGCCAGCTAAGAATGGGGAGATGTGATGAGGGGAAGGTGGTGAGGCCACGAGCCAAGGACACCAGAGACGAGCGGCAAGATGAAGTGGACACTGCTCATGTAGGGGTGTGTGTGTGTGTGTGTGTTTCCCTGTACTGGGATTGAAACTAGTGTCTCATGTGAGCTGAGCACTTTAACCAGAGACAAACCCTCATGCCTTCCCTAGGCAAGCACTTTACCATGAGCCACACCCCAGCCCCTCACTGGGGGATTCTAGGCAGGTGCTCTACCACTGAGCCACACCCGTAGCCTTTTCTTTGTGTTTTGAGACAAGGTCTCTCTAAGTAGCCAGGCTGGTCTTGAACTTTCTTCCATCCTCTCGCCTCCCGGTCTCCCAAGTAGGATCACACGGGGAGAAGACGGTCATGGACTCTCCAGCTCCTCCCACAGCCTTTCCCCCCAGCACATGCACCTGAGCCCACGTGTAACTGCTCCGCACTCCCTCCCTCCTCCCTGTCCATTTGGGGCTTGCTCATCCACACAATCTCCCTGACCATTGTTCTGTTCCTGGGGTGGGGCAGAGGGAGACCAGTTCTTTCTATGTACTCTCAGCTGGCACAGGACTCATGGTGTAGCCCGGGCTGGTCTGGGACTTAGAACAACGCTCCTGCCTCCTCCTCCTCCTCCTCCTCCCCCTCCTCCTCCTCCTCCTCCTCCTCCCCCTCCTCCTCCTCCTCCTCCTCCTCCTCCTCCCCCTCCTCCTCCTCCTCCTCCTCCTCCCCCTCCTCCTCCTCCTCCTCCTCCTCCCCCTCCTCCTCCTCCTCCTCCTCCTCCCCCTCCTCCTCCTCCTCCTCCTCCTCCTCCTCCTCCTCCTCCCCCTCCTCCTCCCCCTCCTCCTCCTCCTCCTCCCCCTCCTCCTCCTCCTCCTCCTCCACTTCCAGCCCGCCGGTTGCTCTTGACCTGAGGAAACCTCTGGGGCTTCCACCTCTAGGCCAGCTAGCTTGGCTTCCCACATCCACCCCCACCCCCATCCCGCTTTGCTCTGCCTCCCTCCCTCCCTCCCTCTCTTCGGCTCCCTCCAGGAGGCACAAACCTAATCAGACTGATTATCGCCCAAGTTCAGCTCCACTTTCTCTGGCCCCGACACAGGCTGTAAATTTCCTTCTCTGTTGGGCTCCCCAGTGAGTCCAGCCCTCCTGTCTGGCCGCTAGGCCTCGGACGCTGCCTCCCCGCCCCCCACCTGCTGTATCATCGCAGATGAGTCAGCCCTGCCCCACCTGGGGTGTCACTTCAACTCCACCTACAGAGCCACAGCACCTTCGTGGGGTAGGCAGGATCCCCCACAGTGGGCCCAGAAGCCAAGCCCCTCACAGTTATATCCAAAACACCACACCGTTAATGGACTCGGAGATCCGACCCTTTCCCCCAACCGCCCCCATCTCCGCAGGCTCAGGAGGCAGGCCGCAGCATCCCTTGTGGTTTATTTATTACACGATAAAGTCTGAACCCGTGGCTTTAATTTCATACTCTGTCCTCCCCACCCCTCAGGTCTTTAGAGATAAAGTGTGACCCAAAAAGAGCCAGAGAGGGAGAGGCAGGGTTTATAGACCCTGGGTCCCCTGGGATGGGGAAAGAAGCCCGGCGGGCCGTTCCCTTCCTTTTGCTTCCTTCCAGAGGAAGGGTGCGGAGGCCTGGCCCTGCTCAGGAAGCCAGAGAGCTCTTTAGAGACGGGCGGTGATTCAATTAAAGCTTAACAAGCCAGAATTGCATCTTCCATACACAAGGCACCATGTGAGGCGTTGGGGGTGGCGGGACAGGAAGAGGAGACACCCAGGGAGGGAAGACCCTCATCTCACGCCCAGATAGGACGGAGAGAAGGATGAGAGGGATGTTCCAAGTGCCTATCACGGAGACTCGGGTAAGAGAGACGTGGCTGTGAATGGCTGGACCGGAGGGCTTCCTGGAGGAAGGGGGACCGAGTCAGATTCTAGGGAGGACGGTTCTGGAAGGGGAAAGGGGCTGAGAGGATGGCTTCTACCTAGCAGCCAGGGGCTGGAGTCTCCTGTCTAGGGACCTTGAGAGGAAGCAGGTGTCGTTTGCTTTGACCGGAGAGTGGGGGTGCTGGGGAGACAGGCGGGTCCCTGGAGCTAGCAGGCCACCAGCTTAGCAGACATGGGGTGCTGCAGGTGTGAGGGTTAGCCTCGACGGCCACCTGAGAGCGGGCCTCTGGACGTGCCCAGCGGCCCTGTTTTATTGTCTTGGTTACATGAAGTGAGGTGGAAAGACCCGCCCACCCTGGGCGGCGTCATCCCCTGGCTGGGATCCGGGGCTGTGTGGGTGGTGTAAGTGAACAAAAGTGAACGGCAGTGCGTGCGCTCATCGTTCTCTGCGTCTGACTGGGGTGGGATGTGACCCGCTGCTTCAAGCTCCTGCCACCGCCGCCACCGTGAATTCCTCCCCACGGAGACACGCGCCCTGAGCCGTCCGTCACCCGGGACCTGAGCCGTCCGTCACCCGGGACGAGCCGTCCGTCACCCGGGACGGGCCCTTTCTCCCTTAAGCTGCTTTTGTCGGGGTGTTTTATCACAGCAAAAAAATAAAAATAAAAACAAACCCAAGGCAGGGCTAATAGAGGCCGACACAAATAACAAAACCCAAGGTGGGTAACGTCCTGGTGCCGGCACCCGAGGTTGACCTCCGACCTCCACATGCATGACACACAGGTGCACGACACACACACACACACACACACACACACACACACACACACACACACACACACTGATGCCAGCGATTTCTTGATTTACTTCTTCACTTCACCTTTGTATGTATATATGGTGTGTGTGTGTGTGTGTGTGTGTGTGTGTGTGTGTGAGCGTGTGGGTGAGTGTGCACATGCCATGTGAGTGTGTGGAGGTCAGAGGGCAGCCTCCCGTGGTGTTATTCCTCCCCTTCCACCGTGTTTGAGATGCTCTCTCTCTCTCTCTCTCTCTTCTCTCTCTCTCTCTCTCTCTCTCTCTCTCTCTTCATCTCTCTCTCTCTCTCTCTCTCTCTCTCTCTCTCTCTCTCTCTCTCTCTCTCTTTGCTGCGGGCTGCAGATGGCAGGGAGCCGGCCTGTGAGCCTCCAGGATTCCGTCCCCACCTCGCTCCTCACGCAGGGAATGCTGCCATCACAGACACGTGTCCTACCACGTCCGGCTTCAGGCTGGTTCTCGGGTCCAAACCTGGATCCTCACACAAGTGCTTTTACTCTCTGGCCGGCCCCCCGCGTGTAAAGAGCAGACGTTTGTGAGAGCCCGGCACTTACGGGTCCCTGAAGTGCGTCCTGGGGAACACCAGGAAGAAAGACAGACAGACAGACGAGGGGCTTCTACAGCACGTCAGGAAATAACGGATGATGGACGGCTGCTTCTAGTTTTAAGAATGTATGTGTGTACCTGTGGGGTGTGTGTGGGGAGGGGTCGTGTGTGTGAGATATGTATGTGTGTGTGTGTTCATACAATGTATATTTGTGCAGCATGTGGTATGTGTATGTGTGTAGTGAGTGTGTGTGTACAGTAAGTGTGTGGTATTGGTGTGGTCTATGTGTAGGTGGGTGTGGTGTGTATGTGTGTACAGTGTGTGTGGTGCATATGTGTATGTGTGGTGTGTGTGATGTATGTGTGTGTAGTGTGTGTGACATATGTGTATATATGTGGTGTTGTGTGATGTATGTGTGGGATATATGTGAGTGTATGTGATGTGTGTGTGTTTGGACAGTATGAGGGTGTGGTATGTGTATGGTGTGTGTGGTAGATATGTATGTGTGTTCATACAGTGTGTATTTGTACAGGTGTGGTAAGTGTGTGTCTGTATGTGTGGTGGGTGTGGGTTATGCTGTACAGTGTGTGCGGTGTGGTGTGTGTGTGTGATGTATGTGTGTGTGTGGTATGTGTTTGTACAGTGTGTGTGTTGTGTGTGGTACGATGTCCAGGCTCCCTGTCTCTGATGACCAGACACAGCCCTTCACCCTTGTGCCTCCAGAACCATGACCCAAAGCCAACCTCTCTTCCCTTACAAGGTTACCCCGCCCTGGGTAGTTTATTCCAGTCTAAGACACCGTTTTATAAAAGATGCACCATAACTGGATTATAAAACCGGATGAGCTCACGCAGGGAGGAAGCGTGAAGAGAGAAGGAGATAAAGACGCTGAGAACTTCAGGGTCAAGAAGACAGAGCTGAGCCGGGCGGTGGTGGCGCACGCCTTTAATCCCAGCACTCGGGAGGCAGAGGCAGGTGGATCTCTGTGAGTTCGAGGCCAGCCTGGTCTACAAAGCGAGTTCCAGGAAAGGCGCAAAGCTACACAGAGAAACCCTGTCTCGAAAAACCAAAAAAAAAAAAAAAAAAAAAAAGAAGACAGAGCTGGAATGTGGCTCCCTTTGGAGAGCTTGCCCGGCAAGGGCTCCATTTCCTGCAAACTGCACAAGCCAAGCATGTCAGAGGACACTTGGGGTCCCAGGGCTGGGAAGAATTGAGTCAGGAGGGTGGTGAAATTCCTCCTCTGTGTCAGCTATGTGAGCCGGGACGCTAGCAGGAGAAATGGGGGTCTAGAAGCCTCTTCTATTTTAAGAAGCAAGATAAGCTAAAGGAACTGGGATGTCGCAAGAGGGTGGGGTGGGGTGGGGTACAGAAGAGAGTCCTTAAGTGGGTGTCATGGGGGGACACCCCGCAGAGACCCGTCAGAGTCTGAGGCAGAGAAAATCGCTAATACCAATTCTGTCCTTTAAAAAAATCCATTTTTTAAATTACACGTGTTCATGTGTATGTGTAGCGTGAAGAGGTTAACATCACGTGTCTTCAAGTGCTCTCCCTCTTATGTACTGAACCCTGAGCTCGCTTATGCAGCTAACACACCCAGACAGCCTGCTCTGAGGACCCTGGCCTCTGCCTCCTGGGCTCTGGGGTTAAAGCCCGGACATTAATGTCCCCCTGGGTATTTATGTGGGTGGTGGGGATCCCAACTCCAGTTCCCACTCAAGTGCTTTACCCACGAACCGTCTCTCTTTTTTCTAAAGATTTATTTATTTATTATGTATACAGCATTCTGCCTGCATGTGTCCCTGCAGGCCGGAAGAGGGCGCCAGATCTCATTACAGATGTTTGTGAGCCACCATGTGGGTGCTGGGAATTGAACCCAGGACCTCTGGAAGAGCAGCCGGTGCTCTTAACCTGAGCCATCTCTCCAGCCCCCGAACCGTCTCTTGACCGACCGTCAACTAACATCAACGGTAGCAGACAAACTATGAGTTTGGGGACCGTGAGAGGGTGGTAACGGCTCTTGCTGCCAAGCCTGAGATCCATCCTGGGAAAGACTTCTGCAAGTCGTCCTCTGACCTCTGTGCATTCAAGACACACACACACACACACACACACACACGCACACGCACACGCACACGCACACGCACACTCACAAACACCCCCCAGAGCACATATATGTACACACACAAATATGCACACGCATACACACACAGCATGCACACACACACTCACACACACGCACGCACACACACGCACAGAGCACACATACACACACAGAGCGCACATACATACACACGCAAATATGCACACATAGATACATATATACACACAGCACACACACAGACACATATATACACACATAATTACACACAAACTCACGCACACATACACATATACACACACATACATACACACAAACTCACACACATACACACCATGTAAAGGAGTGTTTTTCATCACCAAACACACTCGTCTCTACACTTATGACTCAGCCCCTCCTTCACCGCCTGATCAAAGCGATTCAGGAAGGAAGGGTTTCTTGGGGTTCACACTTGGAGGGATGGTCGTCACAGTGGGGAAACACGGCGGCAGGAGTGTGTTCAGCAGAAGTGTGCGGGATGAGTGTGCGGCAGGAGGAGTGTGCGTCAGGAGTGTGCAGCAGGAGGAGTGTGCGGGAGGAGTGTGAGGGAGGAGGAGTGTGCGGGATGAGTGTGCGGCAGGAGAAGTGTGCGGGATGAGTGTGCGGCAGGAGAAGTGTGCGGGATGAGTGTGCGGCAGAAGTGTGCGGGATGAGTGTGAGGGAGGAGTGTGTGATAGCAGGAGTGTGCAGGAGGAGGAGTGTGCGGCCAGAGGAGTGTGCGGCGGCCCGTCACGGGGCATCTACAGAGCAGGACCCCATCCCCTGGGACGCTGCTGCCCGTGTTCAGGGCGGATCCCCCACCTCGTTAATCCAGTTGAGAAACTCACTCACAAGCAGGCCCCGGGTTCGTCAGCACCACAGCGGTGAAAGGCAGGTGTGATGACCGCGGCGGGTGTGAAATGGACCAGTTCTTTCTTCAGACAGTCTTCTGTAGCCCAGGCTAGCCTCCAAGTCTCTGCACGGTGGAGGATGACCTTGAACTTGTGGTCTTCACACCAGCGCCCCCTGAGGGCCGGGTCGCAGGCTTGACCCCCTCACCTGGTTCAGGTGGGCTTGGACCAGAACTCAGGGCTCCACACACCCTAGACAAGCGCTCTACCGCCGAGCTACATCCGCAGTCCCGGAAATGCGTACACACGACGTGGAGAATGGGACTTCCGACAGTGGCCGCCCACAGGTTCACCAAGACCTAACCTGTCCCGAGGGCTGACCATGGCAGGCGCCAGGAAAAGGCTTTTTTTTTTTTTTTTTTGTGGACAAGGTCTAGGCCGGCCGTGGTGGCGCACGCCTTTCATCAGGAGGCAGAGGCAGGTGGATCTCTGTGAGTTCGCGTCCAGCCTGGTCTACAGAGCGAGATCCAGGACAGGCTCCAAAGCTACACAGAGAAACCCTGTCTCAGAAAAGAAAAAAGAAAGAAAGAAAGAAAGAAAGAAAGAAAGAAAGAAAGAAAGAAAGAAAGAAAGAAAGAAAGAAAGAAAGAAAAGAAAGAAAAGAAAGAAAGAAAGAAAAAGAAAAAAGACAAGGTCTATCTAACTCTGAGCCTTGGATAGCCTGGAAGACATTATGTAATCCTGGTTGTCCTTGGATTTATGGGGATCCACCTCAGCCTCCGAGTGCCGGTTTTAGAAGATTAAACGGGGTCTGGGACCGCCCAGGCTGGCTTTGAACTTGACCTTGGATTTCTGACCCTCCCTCTGCTCCCTCCCCAGGGCTGTGATTGCAGGTGTGGAGCCAGTGCTGGTGCATGTGATGCATGTGATGCATGTGGTGCATGTGGTGTATATGGTGCATGTGGTGTATGTGGTGCATGTGGTGCATGTGGTGTATGTATGTGGTGCATGTGGTGTATGTATGTGGTGCATGTGGTGCATGTGGTGTATGTATGTGGTGCATGTGGTACATGTGATGTATGTGGTGTATGTATGTGATGCATGTGGTGCATGTGGTGTATGTGGTGTATGTATGTGGTGCACGTGGTACATGTGGTGTATGTGGTGTATGTATGTGGTGTATGTGGTGCATGTGGTGTATGTGGTGTATGTGGTGTATGTATGTGGTGCATGTGGTGTATGTGGTGTATGTATGTGGTGCATGTGGTACATGTAGTGTATGTGGTGCATGTGGTACATGTGGTGTATGTGGTGTATGCATGTGATGCATGTGGTGCATGTGGTGTATGTGGTGTATGTATGTGATGCATGTGGTGCATGTGGTATATGTATGCGGTGCATTCAGTGCATGCGGTGCATGTGGTGCTGGGGTTGGAACCCGGGCTCTGTGCATGTTAAGGACCCTGAGCCACACCCCAAGCCGGCGTCCTCTCAGAACCTCTGAGTATAACCCCAGAGGAGTCTCCCTCAGGGCAGCCTTCCATCCCTAGCCAATTGGCTAAGGAGAAAAACACAAGGAAGGCGGAGTTGCCATGACAACATCATGATTTGTTAGGTGGAATGCTGCAAATCCCAGGGCGGGCTCAGAAACAAGGACCCTCGAGGTTCAGAAGAGAAGAGGGGCGGTTTTTACCGGCCATCAGCGGTTAAGGTCAGCTTTGGAGGGGGCCTAGCGCCCTCTGGTGGGCAAGGGCCGTAAAAACGGCTTTGGAGGAGGCGGTCCGGATCTTTGCAATTCTGTTTTGTTGGGGTTTGGTTTTGTTTCTGTCGTTTTGGGGATCCAGCCCTGGGTCTGATTTTTTTTTTAAGCCCAGGATAGCCTTGTGCTCCTTCTACTGATAGGTCTCCCA
Source organism: Peromyscus eremicus (assembly GCF_949786415.1). Classification (NCBI taxonomy): domain Eukaryota; kingdom Metazoa; phylum Chordata; class Mammalia; order Rodentia; family Cricetidae; genus Peromyscus; species Peromyscus eremicus. Next base: position 26,564,938 of record NC_081438.1, on the reverse strand, counting down.
AGTGTCAGGATTAGAGGCCTGTGCCACACACCAGGCCTCGGATGCACTTTCAAAGGAGCACTATGGACCTGTAGGTAAAGGTGCCACCAAGACTGACAACCTGAGTTCAGTCCCCTGGACCACGGTGGCCAAGGCACTCACGGTGGAAAGAGGACACCAACTCCTGATAGTTGTCCTCTGACCTCCACACGTGCCTCCTCCCAGTACGCAAAGTAAAAATAAGTAAACGTAATTTTAAAATCCTCAAATGAGCATTCTGAGTCATTTTAGTTTATGCTATTCTAAGTATAACTATCCCAAGAATGTAAATCATTCTTTTTAAATTTTTTATTATTTTATTCATTTGTTTTATTTTTATTTATTTATGAGAGAAGGGGGGCATGCATGGGTCGCCACATACATCTGGATATCAGCAGACAATTTTCAGGAGTTGGTTCTCTCCGTCCACTGTGTGGGTCCTTCCTGGGGATCGAACTCAGACTGTCAGTCTTGAAATAAGACTCTTTACCTGCTCACACACACACAGGTGCATACATGCACCTATGTGTACATGCGCTTGCACAGATGCAAAAACATGCAAGCACACATGCACACACGCACACAAAACCCAAGCGGAGATATCAGAAGCCGTACACCACCAGGGAGACAAAATATAAAGTAGCTACCACAGTTAGTTAATCTTTCATTCTATTGGGCATGATAAATTTAATTCAATAGTTATATACATTTCGATTGGCTTTGAAAATTATAAATTTATAAACTCAAGTTCCATTTGCTTTTGGGATACCATCTTACAAGGACTCCAATTTGCAGTAAGGCTCATTAAGGAAGGGAATGGCTCAGTTGCCTTTAGCCTACTGGCTGTGAGTGGGTTAGGACTTCTGTTGGTCTTTTCTGTGTTGAACACACAGATTGCAAGCCCAGCATCACTTTGAGATCTTTGGCAACAGTTAACTCTGCAGCTCACACACGATTGAGCCTGTATGATAATGAGTATTCAGAGACCGGCAATGCCTGGGGGGCGCTCACCAACCTAAGACAGAGCACCTGTGTGGCCTGGGCAGGTGTCTCCATGACGGGTAAGGTGACCTGCTGATGTCCCATGCAACCTAAGTCAGAAGCTCATTTTTTAGTATAAAGGGGGACCTGTAGGATCCTGGCCCCGGTTTTGGGTAACTGTTGCCTTGCTTGCTGACTGTGACCTTGATATCCTCCCTATGCTAATTCCCTGCCGGGTCCACCCTCCTGAATGCTTGTCTGTGTATCCTGCATAATGGGCGTTAACAGCTTATATACAAGATTGTAAAACATCTGTAGCGAACTTCTGCCCTCCGGGGTTCTCCCATTGTGCTGTAATCTTGTATTTAAGACCTCCTCCCTCCTTCAATAAATGGCATTCAGCATTAAAAAAAAAATTGAAGTCCTGTCAAAAGCAAGAGTAGAGCTGAGGATGGCTCGGTGGGTGGAATGCTGGCGTAGCGTGCACGAAGCCCCGTTTCCATCCCAGCATCTCACAAACCATGTCTATAATCCCAGCACGCAGAAGGTGGAAGCTGGTGGATTGGGAGTTCAAAGTCATCCTTGGCTACTTAGGGAGGTCGAGACCAGCCTGGGCTCCATGAAACCCTGTCTGTAAAGTAATATAAAAATAAACAGCACCTAAGAGGTCTGCCTACAAAGTCAGGTACAACATATAGAAGGGAGAGAATAAGCGAGCAGAATATTCAGTGAAGACAAAAAGATTGCGGCCTACACCGCTCAGTGAGCTAATGGAAACCTGTTTTGGAACAACAGGATTATTTGTTTATGTGTTTGTTTGTTTCTTTCTTTCTTTTGCAGTGTTCTGTCTGCATGTACGCCTGCCGCCAGAAGTGGGCATAAAATCCCATTACAGATGGTTGTGAGCCACCGTGTGGTTGCTGGGCATTGAACTCAGGGCCTCTGGAAGAGCAGCCAGTGCTCTTAACCGATGAGCCATCTCTCCAGCTCAACAGGATTTTTTAATGTGGCAATTCTGAAGTGCGTGCGTGTGTGTTTGTGTGTGTGTTTGCGTAGTATGTGTGCACGCGCATGTGCTTGCAAGTGTGAGGGGCACTCATGTGGAAGTCAAGATTCAACTTTGGGTGCCATTCCTTTGTATCAGTCCACTTTGATTTGGTTTGTTGTTGTTTTGGTTTGGCTTTCTCTTTCTTTCTTTCTTTCTTTCTTTCTTTCTTTCTTTCTTTCTTTCTTTCTTTCTTTTTCACACAGGTTTCTCTGTGTAGCTCTGGCTGTCCTGGAACTCACTCTGTAGACAAGGCTGGCCTCAAACTCAGAGATCCGCCTGCCTCTGCCCTGGAATGCTGGGATTAAAGGTGTGCACACCATGCCCAAGTTAAAAACATTTTTATTTATGTTTGCCTTTATACTCCAGTAAGTCATTTTTACTGTCTAAGAAAGACAATGATATGTCAGGCCTGGTGACACCTGCCTGTCATCCCAGCTCTTGACAGGTGGAGGCAGAAGGATCAGAGTTCAAGGCCAGCCTCGGCTACGTAAAAAACGATGAGGCCAGCCTAGGCTATATAAGACCCTGTCTTGAAAACAAATTATTGGAAGCCACACTCTGTGGCAGATACACAAATCTAACCTAGTCTAAGGACCTCTGCCCCCGTGAGAAGCCTCTATATAGGCTCAGACAATATTTAAGAAAAAAAGAATCGTGGTTGCTGCAGAACGGTGGCCATCACCAAAGCCAAGTGGAGAAGAAACCAAATTTTAGCCTGGTTGTGCATGGGATCAGTCATGTAACATGGAAGATGGTCGTGTTTCATGGAAATGCTTTCTCTGATCTTTGGAACTCTGCTGTGTCTCCCGACTCTGGTGGCAAAAGGTTTCCTGTCCCCATTCTGGGCTTATTTGATCTAAGAACAAGTCCAGGCTAGGTGCCACCTAGTTAAAACTGAACCCCCTCCCTTTTTTTTTTAAATAGCATTTGTCACATCTGCCTCTCAACGAACTAAGGTCCTAGAGAAAAAGAAGTCACAGCGGCTGGGAAAGATGGCTCAGTTGGGAAGGTGCTTGTCAGACAAGCTTGAGGACCTGAGTTCAAGTCCAGAATCCCCATAAACCAGAGGGGGATGCATGCCTGTAATCCCTGTACTGCAAGGGGAGCTCTGGGTTCGACTGAGAGACTGCCTCAATAAAGTGGAGAGCAGTGGAGGAAGACATTGGATATCAATTTCAGGCCTCCACCTGTACCCAAGAGCACACACGCATGTGCATGTACATTCACACATACCCCCATCAAGTGAGTGCACACACACACACACACACACACACACACACACCACATACACACTACAAAATCTGAACAACGTACTTCTAAGTGACTCATGGATCAAAGAAAAAAATAGTAACAAAATATTTTATTTTCATTCAAATAAAGGGCCAAAGATAAGGCTCAGCAGTAAAGGAGCTTGCCACCAAGCCTGGCGACCTGAGTTTGATCCCTGGGCCCCACAACGTGGTGGAAGAAGAGAATCGACTTGTGAACTTTGTCCTCTGGTCTGCACAGACGTGCAACGACACTGTCACACTCATATACACACATGAGATACATAATTGTGACAAAGAAATCCCTTTAAACAGAAAAGAAAAATACAGCTAAAAATAGGCCACGGGAAGTGACTCCTTGGGCCGGTTGGTGTTGGCTTGTGGGAAGTCCTGTGAGTCCCTTCCCAAATTTATGTTCTATAATTTCACATTGACATCCTAAATCCACCAGGGCGGGAATATTTACACCACAGAATGAAGTCGTGTAAATGAAGCCAAGAGCAGCCGTGCACCCTTGCACCCCCAGCACTCCAGAGGCTGGCGACGACAGGGAGATCAGGAGTTCGAGGCCAGCCTCTGCTGTACAGTGACTGTGAGGTCAGCCTGGGCCTATCTCAAAAAATAAACCAGAATTTGCAAATGCAATAAACAGTGAATTTCTTTCCTCCGAGAGCTAGGTAGTGAACGTTGACCAGCTTAGACTGCAGCGGATAAGTAAGTCTTCGAGGGCAATGTACAGCTTTAAAAGCTGATTCCAGAAAAGGAGAACTAGGAGGGGCTGATAGGACAGCTCAGGGGATAAAGGTGCTTGCCACCAAGCCTGACAACCTGAGTTCGATCCCGTGACCCGACCCCACCCCGCCCCACCCCTGTGGTGGAAGGCGAGAAGTAACTCTTACAAGTTGTCCCCTGAAGCCCCAAATGTGGCGTGTTTGAGCACAAATAACAAATAAACAAATGGATGATTAAGTAAAACAATTTAAAATGATAAGAAAAGAAAGATAGAAGATTGATAATCTAACCTTTTACCTCAAGAAACTCAAGGAAGAGTGGTGATATGCTGTGTACCCTAATAAACTTCCCTGAGGATCGGAGGACAGAGCCAGCCACTAGATTAGACATAGAGGCCAGGCCGTGGTGGCACACACCCTTAATCCTATCACTTGGGAGGCAGAGATCTGTCTGGATCTCTGTGAGTTCAAGGCCACACTGGAAACAGCCAGGCAGTGGTGGCACACGCCTTTAATCCCAGGAAATGACACAGGGCGGAGAAAGGTATATAAGGACACAGGAACTAGAGCAGTTCAGCGGAGACCCTTTCGGGTGAGGACTCAGGGGCGTTCAGTCTGAGGATTCGTGGAGTTGGTGAGGTAAGAGGTGGCAGTGACTTGTTCCTTTGTCTCTCTGATCTTTCAGCATTTACCCCAATATCTGGCTCTGGGTTTTTTTTTTAAATTATAAGACCATTTAAAATTAGAGCAACAGAGAAGGGTAAATTAAACCCAAATTAAGCCTGGTTGGACCCTGCAACACCAAAAACTTGGGAGGCTGAGGCAGGGGACTTCTAAGCTCAAGCCTGGATAACATACTGAATTTCATGCTAGCCTGGGCTAAGTGGAGACTGTCAGGAAAGAATAAGACTGGGGGAAAAGTAAGGGGAGAGGAGAGAGAGGGAAGGGAAGGGGAGGGGAGAGGAGGGGAGGAGAGAGGAAAGGAAATAAAAGAAAAGAATGGGGAAGTCTGGCGAGGCCCACCTGTGCCTGTGCCCCCTCTCGGTCTGTGTGAGCCTGCTGCCTGGTGGACCCATCCAAGAGGCGTCTAAGGGACCCCCCCTTCTTTACCTGTAAATGAGGTTGTGGGGTGCCTCTGGAGGAGGCGCTGGGGTAGGTTCACAAGCTACAAGGTAAAACCACAGCTCACAAGGCTTACACAAGGGATTAAGACACAACTTAGAGTACAAGGGCCTGCTGTGATTTCTGACAGTTATAGGCTGGCTGGGAGAGGAGAAAGGCAGTGCTGGGTCCTGTGTTTCAGGCCTTAAGCCAAGTTCATTGCTATGTTAACACGTCTTAAGAGTTTAACTTAGCCGGGCGGTGGTGGCTCACGCCTTTAATCCCAGCACTTGGGAGGCAGAGGCAGGCGAATCTCTGTGAGTTCGAGGCCAGCCTGGGCTACCAAGTTAGTTCCAGGAAAGGCGGCACAAAGCTACACAGAGAAACCCTGTCTCGAAAAACCAAAAAAAAAAAAAAAAAAAAAGAGTTTAACTTGATTATTAGTGTGCGTGGGCACACAAGTGTCATGGCCTAGGTGTGGGGGGGGTCTGATGATGGGAGTCAATTCCCTCCTTCTACCATGTGGGTTCTGGGGATTGAACTTGGGTCCTCAGGCTTGGTGGCAAGCCCCTTTATTTGCTGAGCCCTCTTGCCGGCCCCTCTTTTAACACACTTATTTGAAATTTCTATTATTGTGTCTCTAGCTACAAGGATGGTCTTTGAGTTGGGCAACCGTCACAGAAAAGGTACCAGCTCTGCTGAAAATTCTTGCTTTTCAGCTGGCAAGAAGCTTTCATCAGACTTGGGAGTGAGCGACTCTTCCTGCCCCGTGCGCCAAAGTCCACATCCTTTTGTGGTTGTTTGAGACAGGGTCTCATGGATCTCAGGCTGGCCTGGAATTTGCTGTATACTGAGTGTGACTTCCAGCCTCCACCTCCCACGTGCTGGGGTCACAAGTGTGCACTGCCACAGCTAGTTTATGTGGTGGATGGAACCCAGGGCCTCATGCAGGCTAGGCAAGCACTCTGCCGAATGAGACACATCCCCAGTCCACCCCCATACACCCTTAATTTCCTTTTTCTTATTTATTTACTTTTAATTTCACTCATGATATTCATTAATTACACTCCTGGTATTAATTACATTTGTGGTATTAATTGATTACATTCGCATTATCCATTCCATAATTACATTTAATGTAATCATTAATTATATTGTATTGATTTATTACATTCATGATATTATGTCCTGATGCTACTGTCCATTTGTGAATTTCCTTTTTCTTTCTATGCTGTCTGACTTCTCCAGGCCTTCCCCTTAGAATAGTTTTTTTTTTCCTCTCAATATCAAAATTCAAAGATGGAGTGTCGTAGTGCACACCTGTAATCCCAACACTTAAGAGGCCGGGGCAGAAGGATCTTGAATTTGAGGCTAACCTGTGCTATACAGCAAGACCTTGTCTAAATAAACAGATAAAAACAACAGCAAACATACAGTTTTAACTGAATGTATTGCTTTTACACCACCGTGAAGCAGAACATTGGGAGGGGGGAAAGTGGAAAGATTGTCTTAAGAAAGTGAACTATCTTAAGTCAGGTACCACCTGAATGATTTCCTCTCCTCATTCTGACTGACTACCTGGCCTGTGGCATCCGACCATGTCAGTCAGTCCCTCCCTCCTCCACAGCCTCATCTGCCCCGGTTCACAATGTCTCCTTCTCATACATCATCCTACAGACGCTCGTGTGTGTGTGTGTGTGTGTGTGTGTGTGTGTGTGTGTGTGTGTGTGTGTGTGTGTGTAGGGGTCTGTGTAATCCTTTTTTCCACACAGGGACTCCAGCAGCTCCCACAAGCCTTTAAACTTAACTAAGTAGCTAAGGCTGGCATCAAACCTCTGATCCTCCTGCCTCTACCTCCGGAGTGCTGGGATTACAGCTGTGCCCACCACACTTGACTGAAGGAAGATTTTGGATCTCATTCCTCTGATCGTGTCCCCGCCCCCTCCCCCCCAACACACACCTGTTGCTCTCAGAAAGCCCTTGCCCCCGGGAACCCCAAAGCGCTGAGACCTCCTCAAACCTCTCTCTAGATAGAGCCTTCTCCTGGAAGCCTGCCCTAAACCCTGGAAAGTGTTCTTATCTGGGGCTCACAGCTTCAACTGTGGTTAACGGAGGAGCCTCGCCCACTGGCCGGATCACCCATCTGTCATTCCTTCCCACACATAAACATCCCACCCGATAAACAGGCTCAGAGAGCCTACCCTGGGGCACTGTGTCTTGCTTGCAACACACACACACACTCACTCAAGCTGACAGCTCGAGCCTGGGGCCACCGGGCGCCCTGGCCTGTGGCCACCAGACCTTCCTTTTGGAAGGGGGTCCAGCCTCAGAGCCCGGCCGGCCTGGGAGGGAGCGTCCCAGGGTGGGGTGGGGAGGAAGGCGGGGCCTGAGCCCCGGAGTGGCTGTCCCGGGCCGGGGACGGAAGTTGCAGCCCAGTACGACCTACTTTCAGTTTTGTTTCCCTTGCAGGCAGGTAGTCGGCTGCCGGCCGTAGCGGGATTTCGGGGCTACCCGGGCCCTGCTGCGAGAGTCCAAGTTCAGCAGTGGCTGGGTAAGGAGAGATCGGGGGTGAGAGCCCGGGACCCAGAAAGACGAGGCTGGGGGGAGGGGAGGGAAGTGAGAAAGCCCGGGAGAGGAGAAGGGAGGGAGGGGAGAGAGCAGGGGGGACCTGGAAGGCCCGAGAGGGCGAGGCAGGTGGCAGGCCCTGTGCCTCAACCTCCCGCCCTGTGTGGGGTGTCCCACACTCCCTGAGTACGGACAGCCGCACCCCCACCCCCGAGCTTCCCCTCACCCCCACCCCCGAGCTTCCCCTCCCAACCTAGGGGGAAAAGGGAAGTGCAATCAATCAATCAATCTTATTTACTTCTCTTCTTTTTTTTTTTTTTTTTTTTTTTTTTTGGGGTTTTTCGAGACAGGGTTTCTCTGTGTAGCTTTGCGCCTTTCCTGGAACTCACTTGGTAGTCCAGGCTGGCCTCGAACTCACAGAGATCCGCCTGGCTCTGCCTCCCGAGTGCTGGGATTAAAGGCGTGCGCCACCACCGCCCGGCTCTTCTCTTCTTTTTTTTAAGGCTGGGTCTTGCTCTGCTGCTCAGCCAGAACTCACCACTGTAGCCCTAGGCTGTCCCGAAACTCCCTTTCTAACCAAGGTTAGCCTTGAATTCCTGGCGGTCTTCCTGCCTCAGCCTCCTGAGTGCGAGGATTCTACCAGCTTTCTCTATTAAGTCCCCACCGTGCTGGGGACTCGCAATGCCTTCCCTCCAGAAGTTTCTAGGATGCATTTGGTAGGAGAGGGTAAAATTAGATGACCCCAGGGGTCAAGGCCAGATCTGCAGGACCCCGAGGTCCAGGAGAAGGAAAGGAGATGAACTTTTCCCCCTGAGCCTTTGTCTTGTTGTGGAATTACTTTCAAAAATAGTTGGGGCAGGAAGTAGGACTTCCTACCCTCCCAGGACACTCTCTCAGACGGACAGAAAAGGAAACCAAGGCCGTAGAACCCTGTCCCAACATTGAAAAGCCGGGTGCTTCTCTTCACCCAAACCACTAGTGTCCACTCATAACAGGACCCCACACCAAGATAAACGTGGTGTGTGGTGATGTATTGTGTACCCCAATAAAGCTTGTCTGGGGATCAGAGGACAGAGCTAGCCACTAACTTAGTCAGGCAGTGGTGGCACACACCTTTAATTCCAGGAAGTAAGATGGCAGGGCAGAGGAAGGTATATAAGGCATGAGGAAACAGGAACTCACTCTCCTTAGGCTGAGGATTTCGTAGAGGTAAGACCTAGTGGCTGCTGCTCTGCTTCTCTGATCTTTCAGCTTTCATCCCGATATCTGGCTCTGGGTTTTTTATTATAAGACCTTTTAAGATTCGTGTTATAGTAGTGGTACATGCCTATAATTTCAGCGCTCAGGAGGGTGAGGCAGGGGGAGCGTAGGCTTCACCCCAAAACCTGGGAGTGTGGCTCACTTGTTGGAGTGCTTGCCCAGCATGCAAGACGCCCTAAATTCCATCCCCAGTGCTACATAAAAACTGGTGTGCTGGCACACACCTGTAATCCCAGAGCTCAGGAAGCAGGGGCAGGAAGTTCAGAAGTTCAAGGTCATCCTCGGTTACATAGCAACGTCGTGGCCAGTCTGGGCTACGTGAGACCGGAAGGGCTTGGGCTACCCTTATGTTTGGCCCAGGACCTGGTATGTTAATAATTAGATTATTCCATCTCTGAGGCCTGGGGCCTTCCTGGTCTCATTTTTTTCCACAGGATCAGCGCTACCTACAGCTTTTGCATGTTTACATTTGGTTGAGTGTAAAGAGGACGAAGCGGAAGAAAGACCTCCTTCCCCTAGTATCCAGTGTCTCCCAGAAGCCAGGACTTCCCAACCTTCCAGGTGAGTGGGAAGACCAGCCAAGAGCAGGGGAGGGGCCAGGCTGAAGGGGGCGGGGAACCAAGGTGGGGGCGTGGCCAGGGTGCCTCTGACCTCTGCCCCTTGCCTTATAGTATGGTCTCCAAAGTCTCCTCCCCTACTCTGCTGGAGGCTCTGAGCAGCGATTTCCTAGCCTGTAAAATCTGCCTGGAGCAGTTACACATGCCCAAGACACTGCCATGCCTACATACCTATTGCCAGGACTGTCTGGCCCAACTGGACATCGGTGGCCAGGTCCGCTGCCCCGAGTGTCGGGAGATTGTGCCTATTCCTCTCGAGGGTGTGGCCGCCTTCAAGACCAACTTCTTTGTCAATGGGCTTTTGGACCTCGTCAAGGCCAGGGCTCCCGGAGACATGCATTCGGGGAAGCCCACCTGCGCTCTGTGCCCTCTGGTGGGAGGCAAGAGCTCTGGAGGACCCGCCACAGCCCGGTGCCTGGACTGCGCGGACGACCTATGCCAGGCCTGTGCCGACGGGCATCGCTGCTCCCGCCAGACCCATAAGCACCGAGTGGTTGACTTGGTGGGTTACAGAGCCGGGTGGTATGACGAAGAGGCTCGCGAGCGCCAGGCATCCCAGTGCCCCCAGCACCCGGGGGAAACCCTCCTCTTCCTATGCCAACCGTGTTCTCAGCTCCTCTGCAAGGACTGCCGCCTGGGGCCGCATCTGGATCACCCCTGCTTGCCCCTGGCGGAGGCAGTGCGTTCCCGGAAGCCGGGCCTCGAGGAGCTACTGGCTGGTGTGGACAGCAATCTGACGGAGCTAGAGGCCACCCGGGTGGCAGAAAAGGAAGCCTTAGCCCAGCTGCGAGAGCAGGCGGCCCGCGTGGGGACGCAGGTGGAGGAGGCGGCGGAGCGAATCCTCAAGAACCTGCTGGCCCAGAAGCAGGAGGTATTGGGACAGCTCCGGGCCCATGTGGAGGCTGCCGAGGAGGCTACCAGGGAGAGGCTGACCAAGATCGAGGGCCAGGAGCAAGTGGCCAAGGCGGCCGCTGCCTTTGCCCGCCGAGTGCTCAGCCTGGGTCTGGAGGCGGAGATCCTTTCGCTGGAGGGAACCATCACACAGCGCCTGCGCCAGCTTCAAGGCTGTCCCTGGATCCCCGGGCCTACCCGCTGCCTGCTGCCCAAGCTGGAGCTCCATCCTGGGCTCCGGGACAAGACCTGCCACCTGCTTCGACTCTCCTTTGAGGAGCCAAAACAGTCCCAGAAAGACAATGTGAAGGGTGGAGCCGGGACCCCAGGAGAGGATGAGGCCCCCAGCCAAGGCGAGGAGAGAGCCAAGACGGGGAAGCAGGGTGGAACCCAGCCCCTGTGTAAGGACGGAGCCTCAACTCCCAAAGAAGGCAAAGCCCAGAGCTCCCAAGAGGATGACGAGGTCCAAATCGAAAGGGGTAACAGAGCTAACAAGAAGAAGAAGGGCAAAGGGCGGGGCAAGCCCGTTTCTCGGGAGCCCAGCCCCATCCTGAGGCCAAACCTAGAAGGTTCAAGCCTCCTCCCGCGGCCTGTTTTCTCCTGGAGTTTCCCCACCAGGATGCCCGGAGACAAACGTTCCCCACGCATCACCGGGCTCTGTCCCTACGGCCCCCAGGAGATCCTGGTGGCGGATGAGCAGAACAGGGTCTTGAAACGCTTCTCCCTCAATGGCGACTACAAGGGCACAGTGCCGGTGCCCGAGAGCAGTTCCCCATGCAGTGTGGCAGCCCTGCAGAACGCAGTGGCTTTCTCCGCCAATGCCAGGCTCTACCTCGTCAGTCCCGAGGGCGAAGTTCAATGGCGAAGATCCCTGAGCCTCACCCAGTCCAGCCACGCCGTGGCCGCGATGCCCTGTGGAGACCGGGTCGCCGTCAGTGTGGCAGGCCACGTGGAGGTGTACAAGAAGGACGGCAGCCTGGCCACCCGGTTTATCCCTGGAGGCAAGGCTAGCCGGGGCCAGCGGGCACTGGTGTTCCTGACCACCAGCCCCCAGGGCAATTTTGTAGGGTCCGATTGGCAGCAGAACAGCGTGGTTTTCTGTGATGGGCTAGGCCAGGTGATATGGGAATACAAGGGCCCCGGGTTACATGGCTGCCAGCCAGGTTCCGTGTCTGTGGATAAGAAAGGCTACATATTTCTGACCCTTCGGGAGGTCAACAAGGTGGTCATCCTGGATCCCAAGGGGTCACTTCTTGGTGACTTCCTAACAGCCTATCATGGCCTGGAAAAGCCCCGGGTAACCACCATGGTAGACGGCAAATATCTGGTGGTGTCCCTCAGTAACGGGACTATCCATGTGTTTAGGGTCAGGTTTCCCGACAGTTAAGGGGGCTCAGGGCTGGGATGGGGGGAGGGGCAGGCGGGAAGGGAGGGAGGTGACGTAGCCGAGGGCATTTTCCCAGCTGGCAAAATGCTTGCTCCTTCTGTGATTGATGTATAGGGGTAGAAGATTCCAAGAGCGGTAGCGGTGATGTGACCATACTCTCAGGAGCACACGGCCGGTGCCTGAAGTCAACCAAACCGCTCGCTTTTCACTGATGCCCGCAGCTGCGGCTGCTGCTGTGTAGTTTAGGTGTCTTGAGATTTATAAGTGATTCTTGATTTGTAGTCTTCAAAACCATTCCTGAGATGGGGTCATGACTCTGTAGAGTACTTGCCTAGAACTCACAAATGAGGGTCTGGGGAGCGGGGGTGTGGCTCAATAGTAGAGCGCCTGCCTAGATTCTACCAATGAGGAGTGGGGGGCGTGGTTCAGGGCTGGAGCACCTGCCCAGAATCCCCCACCGAGGGCCTGGGGGCGTGGCTCAGTGGTAGAGGGCTTGTCTAGCCTGCAGGAAGTCCTGAGGTCAATTCCTAGATGTTCCCTCCTCCTTGGGGGGAAAAAGATTGATGGAATAGATGAAAGAGAATCTTCTAGGGAGATGACTTATGTTATTCTCCAAGCAAAGAAAGACCCAGTATATGTCAAGACATAGTGGGCGTGGTGGAAATGGGGTGAAAACTGGCCATTCTCACAGGGGCACGTGGGGTCACAAGATGCCAGAGATCTCAGAATGGCGATAACGTTACCGTGTTCTGCTAACCACCATCAGTGAGTAGAGACTCCCTTAGTGAAGGATTGGGGTGGGTTTTAAGGTGTCAGAGGTCGGAGAGTGCAGATACAATCGGAGAGGCTATAGATGTGAGGTTAAAGCCAGATGTGGCAACACAGCACGCCTGTAGTCCCAGCACTTGGGAAGCTGAGGCAGGAGGATCACACATGTGAGCTTAAGCCTGTGCTGCCTACAGAGACTGTGTGTAAAAGGCTGGACTCCTCTCCCAACTCTCAAGCACCAGTTTTTCTCACGTAAGCTCCATCTCTGGTGGCCACATGTTCAGCTGGATCAGTGAGGATGCCCACTGTGAGGGGAGCTTAACCCTTCTAGAGGGTGGCTGAGAGGTATCAGCATCAACGCTGGTGGGATCCTGTCCAGAGAGGTGTGCATGGGCAGGTCTGTGACTTTGTGATTGTCCTTGAGTGCTCCACCAAGTGCAAGGACTGCATCATCCTGCCCTCCAGTGCCCACAAGCCAGACACTATGACAATAAGACCCACGTGCCGAGTAAGGCTCACTGGATTGAGATGCAGCAGCTGACGGAATGGGGGTGCTTGTGGTTGCTGGTGAAGCCCATCGACCTCCCTCCCAAGGTGGTCCAAGTTTACATCAACTGGTGCTGGGCTGGTAACCAGAAGTTCTTCAGGGCAGGAGAGCAGAATCCTTTCAAATATACCAGTCCGCCCTGAACTGCAGACCTCAGGAAGCCCAGTGACCCAGTGAGTGGCCAGATTGGCCAAGGTTCGTGCCTGCATCATCCATCCCCTCAAAAAGGAGATGCCCAATGTCTTCGGAAGACAGTAAATGTCAGAAGATGGTAAGGGAGCATCAGATCCTTCGTGGTCATTGTCCTGGGCCTTGGGGAAATGCAGGGACTCTAACAGACCCAGGACTTCAGCACGTTTCAGGCCTTGGAGTCCGAGAAGCGGGACATTGTGGACAGTGTGCTGGCCAGTGACCTCACCTGGACGGTGGTGAGGGTGGGTCTGGAGGACTCCCTGACCGCTGCCCTGCAGGCTGTGAAGGGTGGTGGCCTCGATGGTGCTGTGAACGTGTGGGCGTGGCTACGGTGAGCATGAAGGATGTTGAGTAGGTGCCTGGCTAGGACAAGACCACCTACGAGATCTGCACACACACCCCAGCCCTTCCCCTACCTTCCCCTGCCAAGATCACAGGCATCGACACCAAGAAGGACGGTGAATCCTGGTTTGCCTAACACAGCGCTGGCCGAGCACCTCACCCAGGTAAAGTTGGAGGACCTCCAGCGGCCCACCACCCTGCCCCCACACCTCAGCTCACCTTAGCAGAGGCACAGATGACCCCCAGAGCTGCTGGTGCTCCCCCCATCTCTGCACTGGGGTGGGGGTGGGGGCAGAGATTAAGGGAGGAACAGTGTCACCGCATTTCAAGGTCCGTAAAGACTCAGCCATGTTTCCTTAGCCCTCAAAATAAGAGAAACACCATATTTCTTTTAAGGCCGTTATGGGGCTCAGTGGGGAAATGGGAGTGATGCTTGGATGCAAACAGTGGGATTTTATACACACAAAAAAATGTGGGATCTTTAATATAGAATGTTAGATATATATATAAAAAGAAAACAGCTAAACACAGTTGAGCCAATCAGAAGAGACATTTAAATAGGGTATGAAATCTCCATAATCTAATACCTTTCTGATGCTTTCTGTATGTTTCCTAGGATTTTATTTATTGCTTTTCCTTTGCTTTCTGAGCAAAATTCCCTTTCAGAAATTGTCCGCCTTTATGTGAATGAAGTAAAGTGAAGTCTTTCTGTGACGGGATGGGTGAAGGGGGGAAGCCACTGAAGCCTAAAGGCCAGGATGGGATTGGGGTGCCAAGCAGAATCTGGGGAGTCACCGTAGGGGCACGAGAGGGGGGAACTACGATAGGGAGGGTGTAAAAATCTAGAGACGGATACAGTTGGAGGTAAACAGCAGCTACCACGGTCCTTTGATCTGTGGTGGCAGATTCAAACGGAGATGGTAGAGATGACGTGTGTGGCACGTGGAGAAATGACGCTGAAGAGAAGCTTAGGGGATGACGATGACATAGGGCTTGTGGGATCCGGGGGCTTTGGGACAAGTCCAGATGGAAAGTTTAGGGGTAGAGAAAGGATGTCTTTTTCTGGGAGACACATTTCCTGTTTGTAGAAACCAGCACAGGAAATCACCAATGTCCAGATGATCAACTTTGAGCACATATAAATTTTAAACGCTGGACAGGGTGGGGCGAGTCTGTGACCCCAGGACTCGGGAGATGGCAGCAGACTTGTGAGTCGGAGGCCAGCCTAGGCTCCGCAGTAAGACGCTCAGAAACAAGAAGCAGGTGAGGCTGTAGTCTCGGTTGGCAGGGTGCCTGCCTAGTGTACTCGAAGCTCTGGTTTGATCCCCAGCACTGAATAAAAACAGGTCTAGTACGTACCTGTAATCCTAGCAGGAGAATCAGAAGTTCAAGGTTATCCTTGGCTATATAGCAAATTCAGAGCCAGCCTAGGCTACACGAGACCTTGGCTCTAAAAACAAACAAACAAAAAATCTAAAACAGATCTAAAGATACATGCACAGCAAAGTACAAAGGAAGACATGGAAGCCAGTAGGATCACAAAACAACATGGAGTTTCGATTTGATCAGGAAAAGCTGAATATCAGTGCACCCCTTAAAAAAAGAGACCTGTTTGGACAAAGACAAAGTAGTTCACGCACCCAGGACGGGGGGAGTATCTACTAGCAAGGACTGGTAAAAATGAAAAAGAATTCGCTAAATGAAACCACTGGCATGCGCCAGAGATAAAGTTAAAAATGTGTTCTGAAGAAACACGTAGATTCCTGGCACTGTAAACCGATGCCTCCCGGAGAGACATTTGGCAATATTTGCCACAGTTTTTTTTTTTTTTAAATGATTGTAAAACTACATTAATCTCAGCCTGCCTAGAATCCACCAGGGGCTGAGGGCTGAAGGGTCCGTCTAGAATCCCCCAGTGAGTGGCACTGTGGGGGAGTGCTTCCTTGATTCCTGTCCCCTCTCTAGCACTTGGGGGGGGGGGATGTTATCCCACTTTGGGGAATACATTCTGGAGAAATAATTCAGGGGCAGAAAAATGTTTGCTGTTATTAACTGGAAACTAACTGTCCCATGGTGGGGTGACGGCTGAGTAGGCTGTGGGTCTGTTGGAAGAATGAACTCATGTGGATAACAACTATGAAAAGTATTTGGAAGGAATAAATGGTATGTGGTGCAGTCATCAGGGGAGAGAAAAGAGGGAGTGAGGGGCTGGGGAGCCGGCTCAGTGGGTAAGAATGCTTGCTATATAGGCACGAGGACCTGAGTTCGAATCTCCGGCACCCATACAAAAAGCCAGGTGTGGCCACACGTACCAGAGCTATAAGGGGGGTGGGGGGGACAGGGGCAGAGTCAGGGCTTGGTTGCTGCCAGGCTAGCTCCGGGTTCAGTGAACGACCCTGTGTCGAAGTTATAGGTGGAAAGTAACAGGGGAGGACACTTGGTGTCCTCTAGACCTTGTGCCTGCCTGCACACAAGAAAAGAGGGTGGTTGACTGGGACGTTCTGACTGCACAATGCCAACAACAGGTGAGATACGTCTGAATAGCTACCGAGCAGACAATGGATTCCTAATCTGTAAATAGCCAGTGGTTTCGGAGGTTACGTCTTTTTGAGTTATTTTGAGCTGGTATTCACATCTGCACATTTCTTTTTCAGTGAGTATTATATGCTTGAGTACTTCAAGAAAATATGCTTCTATAAATACTATTTAAGAATAACTAACCACTGGGCCAGATGTGGTAGTGCACTCCGGGAACCCTAGCACGTAGGATGAGGGCTGGAGGATTGTTATTTTGAGTTATTGTGGGTGGTCTCCACAGGTGACAGGATGGCTGTGAAGTTCCCAGCGTTGGTTCGGGAAGTCTGGCTGAATTCTCCCGACCCATCCAGACCAAGTGGTGGGGTTACAGAACGGAGTGGGATCCGAGGAGCTGTATGAAGGCCCAGATAGTGTGTGTGTTGTCCTGAGTCTTCAGGTAGCGTGATAGCCAACTGTAAGTCTCAATAAACGTCTGTGAAATGAATTAACGTGTAGAGAGCGGGTCAGACTGTTCGGCCACAGCCTTTTAAGCCAAATTGTGTAGAAATCGTGGCTGATGGGAAGTCTCCAGTAGGGGGCACTGTTGCGCCTCCTAAGGCGAGACTTCAAAAACAGAGAGGATTGTGGTTTTCCAGCTTCTTATAGGAGAAGGCGGAGTAAGGGACAAGATTCTAGGGGCTCCTGTGCCGTTTTGGGTAGCGGCAGTGCTGCAGAGGCGCACGGGAACCTGGAGGGGGCGCTAATTCAGTGAGAGGCCTGTAGAAATGGAGCCAGGCCTGATGTGCAGCAAGTTGGGAGGCTGAGGCAGGAGAATAGGAGATTGAAGTCCTGCCTCTGTAACTCGGCTAGACCATACTTCAGAGTGAGAAATAAAGAGTGCTTAGGAATAGAGAGCTTGCCTAGAGTCCCCCAGTGAGGGGCTGGGGTGTGGCTCAGTGGTAGAGGTTTACCTAGCATGCATGTGGTCCTAGATTCAATACCCAGTGCCAGGAAGAGGGAGGTACCTGGTCTGAAAGAGAATCCCACAAATGCTTAAGAGACAGAACCAAGGGCTTCGGGGGACCTTGGAAGATGAAGGGAAGTGTGAACTCTAAGGGGTGGGGTTTGGAAGGCGCCGCACACTAGAATGTGGAGGGTGATGGGAAGGGTAACCTTGAGCATAATTTGGAAGTAGAAATCCACACCTTAACTGACCTGGGATTCCTGGTGGATCCCACCCAGACTCAGAATCATTCTTTGTCTTCAACCAATACCTTAACCACATAACAATTACTCGATCAATCATTCTCTTCCTGATTGGAACGGTCCAGGTTATATGTGACTGGGGACAGGCCGATGTTGTTTGGGGAGGGAGGCAAGGCAACAGAGAACATGTCTGTGTTTTTTATATTCAAATGGCTCTGCTCCTTCGTTGAAGTAGGCCTGAATGGGAGGAGCTGCAAGCACGTGTTGAGACATACAGGCCCAAGAGCTGGGCGTGATGGCATAATTGTAACCCCAATGCTGGGAAGGCTGAAGCGTGGAGATCGTGCCAGCCTGAGCTACAGGGTGAGACCTGGTCTCAGAACAAGGGCTGGAGAGATAGCTCAGTGGTTAAGAGTGCTCGCTGCTCTCAGAGAGGACCTGGGTTCAATTCCCAGCACCCACATCAGGTGGCCCACAACAGCCTGTAACTCCAGCCTCAGGAGAACTACCGCCATCTTCTGGCCTCCAAGGACACCTGCACTTACGTACACATACAGCCACACACATAGACATAGTTAAAAATAAATGTTTAGAAAAATAACATTTTCTAAACTTTTAATTCCAGTACTCTGGAGGCAGAGCCAGGCGGATCTCTGTGAGTTCGGGGCCAGCCTGGTCTACAGAGTGAGATCCAGGACAGGCACCAAAACAACACAGAGAAACCCGTCTCAAAAAACCAAAAAAAAAAAAAAAAAAAAAGGAAAAGGAAAAATAACATTCCTAAGAAAGTCTGGCTAAGGCTACATTGTAAACCTTCTTCTCCTGGGGATAATATTTGTTTTAATTTCCAGAAGTGATACAAACAAGCCACTCACCCAAACACACAAGTGACCACAGGAGCACAAGGGACCAACAGCCCAGCTGGCTGAGAGTCAGGGCCATCCTCCAAGCTGGCTGGGAATCGGCTGTTCCCAATGAGGACCGATTACCGTCGCCATTTTGGGAAAGTGGAAAAAAAAATGGCGAGGGCGACCTATCTTTGTATAGTTTAGAGAAAATATGGTTGGGGGCGGTGGGGCAAGATGATGCTCTCTCACCATGGACCTGTTCTATCTGTGAAGTGGTATCATTTCCTCAGTCCCTGTGGGCACACTTCTGAAGGTACAAACGGTCAAGGGAAGTGTTTAAAAAACTGTTTTTAAGGAAATGGATAACGTTGGGGATCTGAGCTAGAGGCGAGTTTGATTGAGGGGTGCCAGGGTCAAGGTGCCTGGCCATCTCTCTTTGGCTGGGAAGTTGAGGGTGGAAACAGTCTTTTCACTGGGGACTGGGGAAGGGGGTGCAGACCTGTGAAATGGGGAGAAAGCTGCCTTACCCTAGCTGGGACTAAGCTGCCAGGGAGAGCACCCTGAGGTTGTTCAGAAGTGCGCTGGACAGACGCTACCAGAATCAGCCCATCCGACTGACCCGGGGACTTAGTTTATCAAAATGCACTGGGGGGGGGGGGGGGAAGAAAGGTTAGATCTTCAGGGACTTCCAGACACCGGGGGTTGGAGGAGCAGAGAACGTTCACTGACGTTCTTCTCTCCCGATGCACCCGGTGAGGTATCTTGGTGACCAAGTAGAGGAGGGTGGGCCTGTGTAGGGAAGAGGACCAGAAGAAGCCGGAGCTTCGGGAAGTTGTAGCGGGTTATCTCAGGGGCCAGGAGGGGGTGGCGTGAAGACAGGGCCTGAGGGTCAGCCTCGCCCACTTCTCTCCGATGCCATGGGACCAAGTGCCTATGCTGTGAAGACTCACGTTGCCTATGTTGAACCTCCTGTTTCTCAATAAAGTTCTGGAACCGTTTCTGTGGTAATTACTTCTGTGTGGCTGGCCTCGTCTGCTCTCTATGGCTGTGAGGAAGACTCCGTGACCAAAAGCAGTTTGGGGAGGAAAGGGTTTATTTCAGCTTGTCCCTCATCAGGGGAAGCCGAGGCAGGAGCCTGGAGGCAGGAACTGATGCAGAGACCATGGAGGGATGCTGCTGACTGACTTGCTCCCCCTGGCTTGCTCAGTTTGCCCTTTTTTAAACACACGTTTTTCTTTTTAATTTCATGTGTATGGATATTTGTCTTGCATGTAAGTCTGTGTGGCACATGTGTGCAGTGCCCTCAGAGGCCAGAGGTCAGATCCCCTGGGACTGGAGTTAGAGCTGTGGGTGAACTGCCATGTGAGTACTAGGGATCGAACCCGGGTCCTGTGGGAAAGCGGCCAGTGTTCTTAACCACTGAGCCATCCCTCCAGGCCCTCAGCTTGGTTTTTTTTTTTTTTTTAATGCAACTCAGATCCATCTGCCCACAGGTGGTACCACCCATAGCGGGCTGGACCCTCCTCCATCAACGTCAATCAAGAAAACGCCCCCCAGGCTTCCCTGCTGGCCAGTCTGAGGGGGACTGCCTCGGCTGACAGTCCCTTTTCCTAGGTGACTCTAGTTGTGTAAAGTTGACAAAAAAAAGCTATCCGGCGATCCGGCACACTGGCTGTGGCTAAAATTACCTCACAGGGGCTGACAGTGAACTCACGATAGCTCCGTGAGTAAAATGTTTGCCAAACACACAGGAGGAACTGAATGCAGACCCCTAGCACCCACAAAGAACCTGGCTTGGGGATGCGTGTCTGTGATCCCGGGTGCCGGGGAGTGAGACGGCAGATCTCTGTGTTCATTGGTTAGCTAGCCTCGCTGCATCAGTGGGCTTCCAGCTAGATGAGGGACCCTCTCTCAGTTATACAGGTGCTTATCACCAAGCCTAATGACCTGCGTTTGATCCCTGGGATCCACGGGGTAGAGGAAAAGGTGACTTCTGTAGGTTGTCCTCTGGCTTTCACATGTCCACCATGGCATGTGTGTGCCCCCCACCCCCCGCACAAATACAAAATAATAAAGTGTGTATGTGTGTGTGTGTGTGTGTGTGTGCGCGCGCGCATGTGTTTGAAAGAGCAATTGAGAAAGACACCCAATGTTGATTTCTGGCTTACATGTGTATATGCACCCCACACATAGACACAGCTACACAAACACAAACACACACACACACACACACACACACACAAACACACAGTGACCCTGCAGAGACAAGGGCGGAACACTGCATATCAGCCCACAGGTTCAGAGGTCTCGGTCTGCGGTGGCAACGGGAGTGTGTGAGGAAGACTCCATGTATCGGAGAAAACCAGGAAGTAGTGCAGACTGAAGCCAAGGGCAGTTGTTACCTTCCAAAGCCAGCCAGGCCCCACCTCCTAAAGCCCCCCCCCCCCATAGTCTTCAGAATAGTACCACAAGCCAAGGACACAAGCTTGGAGCTGGAGAGATGCTCAGCAGTTAAAGCCTGTACTGCTCTGGCAAAGGACCTGAGTTCAGTTCCCAGCACCCACCTGCTCATAACCTCCATTAACTCTAGCTCCAGGGGATCTGACGCCCTCTTTTGGCTTCTTTGGGAACTGCGTGCAAGTGTACATATCCAAACACACATATACACATAACTGAAAATAAATAAATAAAATCTCAAAACATGAGGCTGTGGGAGACATTTCAGATCCAAACCAAGGCAGATGAGTTCACAGACATGGAGAATGTGTCACACCAGGACCAGAGAAGCAGAGTCAGATTGTCATGGTCGCCTGGTGGTCACTCCCAGGGTGGCCGCACAGATTCCTTGGGGACGTTGCAGAAGCCAGAGCGACCAACACGATGGCCCCCGGTGATCCAGCCTCCTCTCAGCTCAGCCTCTTCTGCAGGACAAATGGAGCCACTGAGGATCTACGCCTTCCTGAAAGCCAGGCACTGAGCCGGTAAGATGGCCCCGCAGGTAAAGATGTTTGCTGCCAAGCCCGATGACCTGAGCTCAATCTCTGAAGCCCACAGGGTAGAAGGGAGAAAAGCGACTCCCTCAGGTTGTCCTCTGACCTCCACACATATGCAGTGGCATGCGCGCACGCGCACACACACACACGCATGCACACCATACTCAATAAATACATAATGTAATTTTTTTTTTTAAGAGAGACATGGTAGCATGCACTTATAATCCTAGCTCTAGAATCTTGGGTTCTCTGGAGTGGATCTCTGGAGTGGATCTCTGGAGTCTTAGGCCCCGTTTCACAACTACAAGGTGAATGGTGCCTGAGGACCGACAGCCATGGCTCACGCTGGCACACACGTGCTCAGGAACGCCCACACACAAAACAGGAAGACACAGTGAACAAAAGAGACTCGAGGCCTTGAAGAAGTCTGCCATGGGGGTATAGGAGGATAGACCTGAGACATTTCCCATTCCCGGCTCCCTCTCCTGCCTTGCTCTCCCAGCCAGGACCCCCAACGAGGAGAAAGAATGACAGCCTAGGAGGGGATGCTGTGAATGGCCTGGCTCGGGAACAGGGCCTCACTGCTGCAGTGACAGCCTACAGAAGAATTCTGCAATTCATTCTCCGATGACTAAGCCTGGACCTGGGCGCCGGGGCGAACCCCGGGGAACGTGACTCAGCAGCAAGCTGAGGGGGCCTGGCGACAGGAGACAGCCTCCGTCCATGTGAGCCAAGATTACAAAGAGAACAACCAGTTCCCAGCTTCCAACCCCAAGGCGGAGCGCCTGCCTCTGTGGTCAGACCCACGAGGGGCTCGTGCTGTGAGCCATGTGGCCACGAGCCTCCTCCAGCCAAGCCTGCTTATTCTGCTGCGCACTCAGCTACACCAGAGCCAGGGACCACCTCTGCCGCCCACAGCTCTGGGGAAAAGCCTTGTTACCGGAGAGGCTGGGTCCCAGAGAGAGCAGGAGAGACAGAGAGAGGCATGGGGGTGGAGGGACTCATCCCAGGCCGGGGACATGCTAGATGGGTGATGATTCTAGCTTCCTGCCTGTATTGAGGAGCTGGGAAGGGAGGTCATCAGGCTTGACTTTTCTCAGGGGCCAACTCCAAAAACATCATTGCAGACTCAGAAGTAATAATGTCAATTTTCTCTTCTCCAGAGTCATAAGGATGGTTTAATGAACTATTGGGGGGGGGGGTGATGGCGGGGAGAACATCCCCAGCTCGGCATGGTGGGCCACACCTGTAACCCCAGCACCTAGGAGGTGGAGGCAGGAGGATTATGGAGTTTAAGGGGCAGCCTGGGCTACATAGCAAGACTGTCCCAAACAAAGAGCACACATGGATAGGAGAAGGGATTGAGAAGAAGAATAGCATCCTCAGAGAGAGAGAAGCCATGGCCATGGCGTGTTCATTCAAAGAGAGGGTCACACAGGCCATCTCCCTCCAACCTTGGCCCTTGCTGGCATCCCTGTGCCTTGTTGGCATGGACAGGCTTATATGCATAACAGGATAAGGACTCTGACTCAGCCAAGGGCAGGTACTCCTTAGAGGTCTGCAGGCTGAGAAAACACATCATGAGTCTGTGGCAAGTCTAGCTGTTTTTGTTCAACCTGAACCAGACCTTAGGGGTTCCTGGCAACTCCGTAGTTGGGGTGAGGCCCTGGGGCCAAACACAGGGATCCCTTTTCCTTGGGAGGTAAGCATGAGTAAGACTGAGATAACTCCCGTCTGGGGAGAAAAGATGGCAAGCTTACCCAGGAGAGCTTTCTACTGAGTGGTTTTTGAAACAGTTTCAGATAGCTCAGGCTGGCCTCAAACTCGCTCTGTAGCTGAGGATGGCCTTGAACTTCTGATCCTCCTGCTTCTGCCTCCCAATGGTTGGGATTATGGGGGTGCACCACCACAGACAGTTTATGTGGTGCTGGAGACCATGCTAGGCAAGCAAAGAACCCACAGAACAGAGATACAGTCCCAACTCTGCCCTGGGTTTTTGTTTTTTGTTTTGTGGGGTGGCTGGATTTTTTTATTTTGGTTTTTTGGTGGTCGTTGTTTCCTGAGGCAGAGTCTCATTCTGTAGCCCAGGCTGGCTTCAAAGCTGCGACAATCCTCCTGCCTCAGCTTTCCAAGTACTGGGATTGTATACAGGAGCCACAACACTGGTTCCTTTCCGCTTTATGAAACAGGGCCTTCCCATGCAGCCTGAGCTGGACGCAAACTCAGGATCCTCCGGTCGCTGCCTCCTGAAGGAACTCTGTTCACTCATGGATAGATGGTAATTCCTTAAAATAACTCCTGAGAGGCAGAGGAGATGGTATGGTGGGTAAGAGAAACTTGGGGCCCAAACATGAAGGCCCGAGTTCGATTCCCTGGCACCCACCTAAAAAAGCCAGGTATACACACAAGCCTGGAACCCCAGTGCTGTGGGGGTAAGGGGAGGGCAGAGACGAGCGGGATCGCTGGGGATTCCTGCCTCGCTCCAGGTACAGTGAGAGACACCACCTCAAAGGAGTGAGATAGAGAGTGGCAGAGCAGGAAACAGACATCTTCCTCGTGTGTGCACATACATCACACAGACACACTTATGCATGCGCACATACATCGTACATACACATACATCCACACAAAGTAATTAAAACAAGTTAAAATGTAAAAAGAATGGTTCTTGAGATATACATAGAATATATTGGATGGATGGATGGATGGATGGATGGATGGATGGATGGATGGATGGATGGACGGATGGACAATGGTACCTAGGAGCACCAAGTCTAAGCCAGGCCCTTTTCTACTCACTGTGTGTGTTATCTAAATTCTCTCCTTCCCGGTTCTACAAGGCTGGCCTTACTGTCACGCCTGTTTCCATGCTGAGAAAGGAGAGAGTACAGAATTGTGTAACACACGCAGAATCACCAGGAGCCAGGCAGAGACAAGAGCCCTCAGGGCCGACTGAGGCTAGCTGTCACCACACCCAGACAAGGGAAAGCTACACCACACTCCATATCTGATGGCTGGCCAGTCTCTCTCTCTCTCTCTCTCTCTCTCTCTCTCTCTCTCTCTCTCTCTCTCTCTCTCTCTCTCTCTCTCTGTGTGTGTGTGTGTGTGTGTGTGTGTGTGTGTGTGTGTGTGTGTGTTTGTCTTTCCAACTTCTCACAGGACACTATTCCAGCCCCCTCCATATTTCTCTGCTCTGATGTGCAGATTCATTTTGTCTGGGGAGAAATAGGAATTGATGGTGGGGGTGGGGGTGGGGGTGTGGCAGATGATGGGGAAGGGGATCTGCCTTCGAGCTAGCCTGAGCTTCAGGTTGTTCCCTGCCCTCCACCTGCAGAGACAAGAGGACCTGGTGTCTTGGAGCTTATGTGTTGTTCTAGTTGTTTTCTGTCTTTGTTTTAAGATTTATTTATTTTTTAAATGATCCCTCTGTGCGTGTGTGTGTGTGTGTGTGTGTGTGTGTGTGTGTGTGTGTGTGTGTGTTGGGGGAGGGGTATCTCCATGTTCAGTCCCCCTGGAGTCCAGAAGAGCCCTGGATTCCCTGGGGCTGGAGTTAGTCACCTGGTGTGAACCACCTGACGGAGTTCTGGGAACTGAACTCTGGTCCTCTCTAAGAGAAGTACATCCTCTTAACTGCTAATGTTCACGTATGTAGGGATGAACGTGTATGTAAGCATTCGTGTGTGTGTGTGTGTGTGTGTGTGTGTGTGTGTGTGTGTGTGTGTAGGTCAGAGGACATCCTTGGAAGGTGTCCTCAGGAATGCCACTCACCTCCTTTGAGACAAGATCTCCCATTGGCCTGGAGCTCACCAGTTTGGCTGAACCAGCTGGCCAGCCAGGCCCAGGGATTCTCCTGTCTCTGCCTCCTCAGGATGGGGACTGCAAGCGTGCACCCCACATGCCTGACTTTTTATGTAGGTTCTGGGGCTCAAAGCTAGGTCCTTATATTTTCATGGTAAACACTTCACCAAATGAGGCATCCCTGGCACCACACCCTTCCTCCTGGCTCCCTGGTGTTCTATGGTCAGCAGGGCCTTTCCTGTGCTGGAGTTCAGCCTCCCAAGAAGGAAACCCACAGAAAATTGGTTTGGGGTGAGTTCCCCTTCCCTGCACTTGAGCTTTGGGGAGCCACCGTGCAGTCTGTCTAGGGCCGGGATCAGAGTTGGGGTTCACTGTGGAGAGTGTGCTTGCATCTTGCCCCCGTTCTGGTTTAAGGGCAGGGGGTCCTTGGGCCCACATGCCTCGGACCAGTTTGAATACAAACCCACACACTCTGGCTGCCTCGTCTCTGCAGTGGCCTTGACCTGGGCAGCATAGCTCTTTCCTCCGGGTTGAACATGACCTCCACCATAATAAAGCTGAGGCATTATGATGACCTCCTGAGATCAGGGCATGAGGCCCCTCCCCTCCTGGACATTCCAATCCCCACTCTATACATGGTAGACAATGAACCAGGGTGGGACATTTCCAGGCCGTAGTTGTCTGTAAGTCACTTAGGGGACTTTCCAGGGATGCAACCACCTGTGAGTCACCCAGGCCCCTGAAAGTTACCCCAATAAATTCACTGGTTCATCAGGCTGGCCTTGGACAGAAGCCTCTATTTGGTTCGTTGGGACTCTTCCTATCTGAGATGAATAGATGTTTATGTCTACAAGACAAAGCCATGCAAAAAAAATTAACCACCCGTTTTCTGTTGCTATAACAAAACGCCTGAGACCAGCCATTATTTATAAATGGCTGGGTACAGTGGCTCACACTCGTAGCCCCAGCTCTTATGAGACTGAGCCAGAGGATTATAATGAGTTTGAGGCCAATTTGGGCTACACGCTGAGTTCCAAGGCAGCTCCAGACAGAGACCCTGTCTCAATAAACAACACAAAGCAGTGGGTTTGCTTAGTTTGCAGTTCCAGACAGAGGAAGTTCAAGGCCATGGCCCTGACATCAGATGGGGTCTTCTTCTTGCTACATTACCATGACAGACGTCTTATGATGAAACAGAAGAAGCCCTGTGTCATGTTTCTCGTCTTCTAAGAGGTGGGCAGCGGCCCCACGCTTAGGATTTCATCTAGTGTTACTTCCCCAGGCCTTCTTTCCAAACGTCATTATGGGAACCAAAGGGTTATATTTACAGTGTGTAACACTGGGTGTGTCTCTTCAGCCCTCTACCAGCCCCCGTCCACCCACCAGCTTTTACTTTCTGAAGAGGAAGAAAAAAAAATTCTTCGCAGTCAAAGAAAAGTTGCCCGTAAAGGTAGAAGGAAAACTTTTGCAGGTGATTTCAGGTTATGTGTGACGATCCTGGGGAAGGAAAATGCGGACCAGCCACGCACGGTGGACAGGTTTATAATCCCAGCATTCAGGAGGCAGAGGCAGGAGGATAGCTACGATGTCCAGGTCAGCCTGCTCTCCACAGTGAGACCTTGTTTCGAAAGAGCAGAAAAGGGGCCAGGGAGGTGGCCCCGTTGGTTAAAGCGCAAACACGAAGACGTCGGTTCAAATCCCAGAACCGGTGTAAAAGCCAGACAAGGCTGTGCACCCAAGTAACGTCAGCACTTTCCAGAAACAGGTGGCTCCTTAGGGCTCTCTGGCCGCCCCATCTAACAAACCAGAGAGTTCCAGGGTCAGTGAGAGACCATGACTCAAAGAACAAGGTAGGCATTGAAGAGCGGTTAAGAGCACTGGCTGCTCTTCCAGAGGACCCGGGTTTGATTCCCAGCTCCCACATGGTGGCTCACAACTGTCCGTAACTCTCTCTCTCAGACCCTTTCTGGACCCTGCGAGCACCACGTGTATGTGTGGTGCCCAGACCTGCAGGCAGGCGAAACACTCACCCACATATAAATAAATAAATAAAAATTTAAATAAATAAGGTGGGGCCAGCGAGAGGGTCCACCCGGTAAAGGCCCGTGCTTCCAGCCTGATGACCCGAGTTCAATTCCAGGATGCCACATACAAGGGCAAAAGGAGAGACAACTCCACAGAATTGTCCTCTGGCCTCCATACATGTGCACACACACACACATCACATATAATCATAAATTTAAAAAAATAATTTTAAAATATTTTAAAAGGAAAATACTGACCAGACAAATTACTTGGGGCATGAATTCATGTAAACCTTAGTCCTTACCAAAACACAGGGGGAAAACTGATCCAATCTGGCTGTGGTAGACACTGGCCTCTCCTCAGTTACATGTTCCCATGTGGCCCTTGTGAGAAGGATGGGAGAGGCCACGTTTGGTGGCGCGTGTCTTTAATCCCAGTACTTGAGAGGCAGAGGCAGGCGGATCTCTGTGGGTCTGAGGCCAGCCTGGTCTACAGAGTGAGTTCCAGGCCAGTAGCACTTCATAGTAGAACCCTGTCTAAAAACAAACAAGGGGGGTGGTGGGTTGATCAAGAGCACTAGCAGATTTGAAGATGCTCAGGGAGACACAGAGCTATGAGACTTCATCCAAGGAGAACCGGTGTCCATGTTGGAAACTCATACATGGGACTCTGCATGGGACCAGGGGAGATTATCCTCATCCGTGTCTACATGGGAGAAGGGATGTGATGGTTAGTTTTGTCAGACACAACCTGGAAACACTTGGGATGAAAGTCTCAACCAGGGATTGTCTAGATCAGGTTGGCCTGTGGGTGAGTCTGGGGGGGGGGCCCCGGGCGGGATTTTCTTTATGATGTTAATTGATGTGGGAGACGGAGCCCCACCGAGGGCAGCGCCACTCCCTAGACAGGAGATCCTGGGCTGTGAGCTTGCCTGCATTCATTTCTCTGCTCTTGATTGCAGCAGATTTTTAAAGCTCTCTGCCTTTAAGTCGCCTTCTGTAAGTCTATTTTACCACAGCCACAGAAATGAAACTTGGACTATCAGGGTGTTCCCAGTCAGGGCACCCTGCCAGATTATGCCTCTTCGAATAATCAAGACTGGAATTTCCCCCTGAAGCTCATTTCCTACCGTTTCGTCCTCAGCTGAGGGCCACAGCTGCCAATACCAAGGCTGAACGCGGGGTATGGACCAGGCACGGGGCTCCTCCACAAGCGTCTGCCTGTCCTGCCTACCTGCGGTAGTTACTTATCCTGTGGCTGCAGCAAAAGACCTGACCCAGGGCCAGCAAGATGGCTGAGCAGGTAGAGGCGCTTGCCACCGAGCCTGACGACCTGAGTTTGATCCCTGGAACCCACGTGGTAGAATGCTGTCATCTGACCTCCATACATGCATCGTGGCACAAATATGCACACACAGGCTCACACACACACACATCACACAAAATAAATAAAATGTAGTGATATATATATATATATATATATATAAAATAAGTACCTGGCTCATTGTGGCTCCCAGTTCCAGGGTGCAGTCCACTGTGGCAGGGACATCATAGCGGAGGAAGCTCCGGGCAGCTGGTCACATCGCACTCTGAGTCAGGAAGCTTCACACTTTTTATGCAGTCCATGCCCCCTAGCCCATGACACGGAGCCACCGCAGTTAAGGTGGGTCTCCCACCTCAGTCTCAGCTAGACCGTCCCTCCCAGGCATGCTCAGAGGATTGCCTTCTAGGACATCCTGTCACACTGATCTCAGCCTTCCCTCTCTCCGAGGCCTCTGTCCCAATACAGAGGGTTTATGGCTGCGGTGGTTTGAATGGGAAAATGCCCCCCATGGGCTCACGTGTTCAAGCCCTTCGTGCCCAGGTGGTGGTGGCGCTGTTTGGGAAGGTTAGAGAACCTTCAGGAGGTGGAGCCTCGCTGGAGGAAGTACATCCCTGGAGGTGGGGGTGGGGTTTGAGGTTTTCCTAACCCTTTCCACTTCCTGTTCCCTTTTCCTCTGCGGTCTGTTTTCAGATGGAACGTGATTGGCTGGCCTCGCAGCCCCTGCCTTCCCCACCGCAATGGACTGACATCTCTCCGCAGCCTGGAGCCAAAACAACGTCTCTCCCCTAAGTTGCTCTCCTCGGGTGTTTTGTCACAGTGACGTCATACGTCGTCATTAATACACCCCTCTTCTCCTTGGAGGGGGAGCATGGAGAACAGAGCTGGACTGAATTCCGGCCCACTACTCACTCCGCTACTCCCTGGTAGTGTGACCTCTGCAGACCTTCTGCGCCACATTTGTAAAATGAACGTTGTTAGACGCATCATGAGACTCCGGGAACAAGTAAATAAAATTTAAGAATGTCAACATGGGGCCTGGCAAGAAAGCTGAGCAGCAGAAGTATTTGCCCATGTGGTGGTTTGAATAGGAATGGCCCCCATGGACTCTAGGGTTTGAATGCTTGGCCTACAGGGAGTGGCACTATGAGGAGGCGTGGCCTTGTTGGAGTGGGCGTGGGCTTGTTGGAGTGGGCGTGGCCTTATTGGAAGAAGTGTACCACTGTGCAGGCAGACTTTGAGGTCTCCTATGCTCAAGCTATATCCAGTGTGGCTCGCAGTCTCCTGCTGCTGCAGATCAAGATGCAGAACTCCCAGCTACCTCTCCAGCACCACATCTGCCTGCATGCTGCCATGCTTCTCACCATGATGATAATGGACTGAAACTCTGAACTGTAAGCCAGCCCCAGTGAAATGTTTTCCTTTATAAGAGTTGCCATGGTCACGGTGTCTCTTCACAGCAATAGAAACCCTAACTAAGACACTACACAATCCTGGTGACCTGAGTTCCATCCCTGGAACCCACAGTGGAAGGAGAGAATGGACTCCCTGAAATTGTGCTCTGATCTCCTCATGCATCCAAGGAACATGCATGTCCATGCTCATATACACAATAATATGAATGCTTTGGTAGCGTGCCGGAGGCCTTAAGTTTAATCATCATCACCACCAACAACCCATGTTTATTTCAAAAGAAACTCATCATATTCAGGGATGCCCTGTAATTAACACGGCACACACCTACAATTGTAATCCCAGAACTCAGGAGGCTGAGGCAGGAGATCATGAGTTATAGGCCAGCCTGGGGTATGAAGTCAGATCCTGTCTCATAAAAACAAAAACAGAAAACATAGACCCGGCAGTTGCTCATCACACACACACACACACACACACACACACACACACACACACACACGTACAGCTGCTGGAACTGTCTCTGCAGGGTAGTTAATCTCTGTCCAGCCAAATCCTTCCTGCCTTCCACCTGCTGCGAGGCCACTGACCATGGCCTTGAATCAGCCCGGAAAGGCAGCCAGGCATTCTAGACACAACATAACCTCTCACCTGCGAGCCCCTTGGGATTCTCAGAAAGAGTAACTGGGAGTTTCCAGAACTTTCTACCCATGCTCAGGTCCTGCCTCCCATCTTCACACTCATTTCCCCCAAGTCAGTGAGCCACTTCCAACACCAGACAAGAGCAAAACAAAGTTTGGCACGCCATTTCCTGAAGAAATAACGTACTTTGAGATCGGCGTGAACAGGGGAAGCGCGTGCTGGTCTACAGTAGAACTCATCATCTCTACACAAGGGAGTTTTACAGAGACAACGCGGGCCAACGGGTCGGTTCAGTGGGTAAAGGTGTTGCTGACAAGCCTCACCACCCGAATTCTATCCCTGGGACCCCCACATGGTGCAAGGAAAGAACCGACTCCCCAAATTCATCCTCTGACCTCCACGGGTGTGCTCCCCCACAAGACGTACAATAATGTAATAAATTATTTTAAAGAAAGAAAAGTCAGTCAGGTGGGGTGGTACATTCCTGTAATCCCAGCTCTCGGGAAACGAGGCAGGAAGATCGTGAGTTTAAGGCCAGCCTGTGCTACATAGCAAGACCGTGTCTTAAAAAGACGATGACAGAGCAACATGATGTCATTTTCAGGACTGTGGGTGGGACTAGAGGTCATTGTGTTAAGTGAAGGAAGCCAGGCCCAGAGAGACAAAGGCTGGGTGGATTTTCACAGACGTGGAAGCCAGGTGCTTTTTAGATCAAACATGGCGACAGAAGAGGGGTTGCTTGGAAAAAAGGGGGTTCAGTGGGAGGGGACAAGAGAGTAACAGTGACTGAACAAAGCATGTGGTACACATAGTGAAAATGTCATGAAGAAACTGACACACACGTGTGCACACACGCATGCGTGCACACACACACACACCAAATCAGGGGCACAGTGCACACGCATACACAAACACACACCACTAAGGCAGTGGTGCAGTGCACACACACACACACACCCCAAAGTCAGGGCTGCAGTGCGCGCGCACACACACACACACACACACACACACACCACTAAGGCAGGGCTGCAGTGCACACACACACACACACACACACACACACCACTAAGGCAGGGCTGTAGTGCACACACACACACACACCACTAAGGCAGGGCTGCAGTGCACACACACACACACCACTAAGGCAGGGCTGCAGTGCACACACACACACACACACACACACACCACTAAGGCAGCTGGGGCTGGGGCTCAGTTGGTAGAGTGCTTGCCTAGCATGCACAAATCCCTGGATCCCATCCCCCATCCTGCATAAACCGGATCTGCCCGTGCACATACATCCTCAGCATTTGGAGAGGTGGGGGTCAAAGTTCAAAGTCATCCTCGGCTACAGAGTGAATTAAAGGCCATTTTGGACTCCATAAGACTTTATCTCAAAAACAAAAATAGGCCGGGCGGTGGTGGCGCACGCCTTTAATCCCAGCACTCGGGAGACAGAGGCAGGCGGATCTCTGTGAGTTCGAGGCCAGCCTGGTCTACAAAGTGAGTTCCAGGAAAGGCGCAAAACTACAGAGAAACCCTGTCTCGAAAAACCAAAAAAAAAAAAAAAAAAAAAAAAAAAAAATACCAGCAAGGACTGGAGATAAGACGGCTCAGTGACTGAGAGCATTGGCTGCTCTTCCAGAGGACCTGGGTTTGAGTCCTGGCACTCACATGGCAGCTCACAACTGTCTGTAACTCCACTTCCAGGGGGTCCAGGGCCCTCTGCCGTAGGCACTGCATACATGTGGTATATAGGCATACACGTAGGCAAAATACCCATACACATGTAAATAACATTAAATTAAAATGAAAAAGAAACATTTTGTATAATGCATAAACAATAATGAGTGAATCATATACATATGTGTATTTTAAGCAGGACTCGGAGTGAGAAGGAAGATCCCACGTTTCCTGAACCTGAAAGCCTGCTTTGACTGGTTTCTGCAATTCCCTTGGAGGTCAGCGATTGCCAGCTGAGGGCTCTGTCTTCGGGGCCTGACCTGGGCACGCCCGGGGCTGTCTGGATCTGGGGCCAGCTACAAGGGAACAGTGAGCTGGCAGCCTGGGCTGCACCCTGGGAGTTGAGGTTCAGTCTGTGAATAACGGGGGCCTCATCGCTGCCCTGGAACTGCAGGGGAGGGAGCACCTGGTGCTGACTCATACAGCAGGTCGGGGCAGGTGAGTGACAGGCGGGGAAGAGAGCCTCCCTCAGGCTCCCTGTGTGCCAATCCCCCAGCAGGGCTCCCTCAACCCCGTTTCCAAGCCCTTCTGTTCCATGTGCCACGCTCTTATTACCCATAGGTCAAGTCTGTGGGCTTTTTCTTGCTTGCCCCAAACCCCATATACCCCTTGCTGGATTCCCCGTTTTAAGAGGCGACTGTCATGGACTCGCCTAGAAGCCTCGTCCCTTTTAAAATTTCTGTTTGGGAGCTGGTAGGAATAGGGAGTGGGGCGGACAGGAAACACTGTCAATAAAATGCATGAGGGTCTAAGTTCCATTTCCAGTACCAACAACAAAGCCAGACACAGTAGATTATGGAAGCCTGTGACTCCAGCTCTGAGGAGGCGGAGACAAGAGGATCCTGGGGCTTGCTAGCCAGCATAGCTGAATCAGTGAGCTCAGAGATCATGTGTCAAGAAATAAGATGGATGGTTGGAGAGGCCTCAGCCAGGAAAACGTTTGTTGCTCCAATGTGAGGGTTAGAGTTCAGGTCCCCAGCACCCACCTGAAGTGCTGTGTGATTGTGGGGGGCGGGAAGCTGCCTGTAATCTCAGAGTTGGGGAGGCAAGGTCAGATAATCCCTGGAGTAAACTGGCTAGCTAGATTAGCGAAATTGGCAAGAACTAGGTCCAAATGAGAGACCCTGCCTCAAAATGGAAGGTGGAGAATAATCAATTATCAATAATCAATAATAATCAAGACACCTGATACCAACCTCCAACATATACGTACAGGCGTACACACTCTACACGCACGCGCGCACACACACACACACACACACTAAATAAGATGTAATTAAAAAAATTAAACATACTAAGTAAGGTGTTGAGTGGTAGAGGAGAAACCCAGTGTCGACCGCTGGGCTTTACACACTTTTGCACACATGTGTGCCAAACATATACTAACACAGACAAATAAATATTAAAAAGACAAAGAGTAACCATTTAAAACAAATAAAAACAATACATCTAAGTGCCTATCCTTTTTCCCTCCACAGACTCAAAGTCTCTCCATTTTTTTTTTCTGGGCCCCAGGGCACAGGAAAATTTTGCGGATGAAATCATGTTAATGACCCAAAGTGGCCCTGGTCTACTTCCCGGCATGTCTCCAGCTGTGACATTCCTACTAAGTTGACTGAATTGTTTCCAGGCCCTTGAGGTCTGCACTGAACCTAACCCCTGGGTCCCAGTGTGACTGGGGACGCTGACTTCAGCACCTGCCTCAGGGCAGCAAGGACCTGAAATACCACACCGTTTGCCGTCATCTCCATAGGGCTCCACCGCTAATGAAAAACAAAATCAAGACCAAAGCATCTGTGCCCTAGAATTCTGATAAGAATCGTCAGGGACGGGTGCTCAGGGCTCCTGATAGCTCAAAACCGCCTGGAAAAGCACTGGGGAAATGGCGCAGCCTGCCAACTGCTCACTTGCTAGGCAAACGTGAGGACCCAGATTGATCCTCTGCACCCACCTAAAAAGCAAGCCTGGTGGTACACACTTGAAATCTCACCACTGGGGAGGCAGACAGAAAGATCCCAGGCGCGTACTGATGGGTCAGCCTAGTCGAATCAGCAAGATGCAGGTTCAGTGAGAGACCCTGTCTCAAAAACAGAGGTGGAGGAGGCTGGGGAGACGGCTCAGTGGCTAAGGGTCTGCTGCGCAAAGCCTGAGGACCTGAGTTTGGATTTCAGCGCTCACTCAAAGAGCCGGGCATGGCCATGTGTGTCTGTCAACTCCCCACATCCGGGGACGGAGAAATGTGGGTTCTGGGAGCTCAGATGTTTTATCTGCTAAGTCACAGAGATGATAGGTCAGATAGAGAGGTTGTCGAGAAATGCCTAGGAACGCCCCAGATAACCTGGCTCTCTGACGACAACATTTTGTCTCTTTAGAATCTCCAACTTCCAGTAATCCTGGGGAATCTTCAAGATTCCGGCTTCTTCAGAGAGCTCTGATCACAGCCAGATATCAGCCGCTCTGTGTGTCTGTTTCTCTATGCACGTGCGACGAAGCCAAACCACACCCATTTCTGAGCAGTGTGACGGGGAAATAAATAACGGGTTTATAGAGCAGGGTTTGACCAAAGCAATGAGCCCACATGTTTTAGCCACGGTCGTTATTGAAATGTGGGGAAGGGGACCCCCAAATCTTAAAAATGAGTGAGTTTTCGGAGTGAAAAATTACCACACTAACAAAGGACCAAACACCAATACAGACTTTTGGGCACAAGTTTTCTCACTCTGGGCATCAGTCTTTACTTCAGCCTGCTCTTGCATACTGGGCCCGATGAATGTTAGGTGTTCTGTTACTGAATGGTGCCCCCAGCCCCTCACTGGGGGATTCTAGGCAGATGCTCTACCACTGAGCCACACCCCAGCCCCTCATTGGGGGATCCTAGGCAGGTGCTCTACCACTGAGCCACACCCCAGCCCCTCACTGGGGGATTCTAGGCAGGTGCTCTACCACTGAGCCACACCCCAGCCCCTCACTGGGGGGATTCTAGGCAGGTGCTCTACCACTGAGCCACACCCCAGCCACTCACTGGGGATTCTAGGCAGGTGCTCTACCACTGAGCCACACCCCAGCCCCTCACTGGGGGATTCTAGGCAGGGGCTCTACCACTGAACCACACCCCAGCCCCTCACTGGGGGATTCTAGGCAGGGGCTCTACCACTGATCCAGGCCCTAAGCTACCCTTTCCAGTCTTGCTGGGTTGGGAACCTGAGGGACACTGTACCCTGTAGGCCTCTTCTGTTCCTTCCATGCATGGCTTCTTCAGGTTAGAGGTTTCCTCCTTCCTGCTCTGCTGTACCTTTCCTGAAGGCACACTGTGTCTGAGCCCTGAAGGAAGGAAGAGTTGGCATGGTGACATGCCTGTAACCCTGTAATGCCATCACTGGGGAGGCTGAGGGGGGAGGAACAGGGAGAGTTCAAGGTCCACCCAGGCTATAAGGCTAGATCTTGTCTTAAGAGAAAAAAAAAGGAGGAAAAGAGGAGGGAGAGGAAGTTAGTTGCCCTTTTTAGTTCCCTAGATAGGGACTCTGGGCTAGCCTTCTCTGTCCATCTACCCCCTCTACCCATAGAGATGTCTGGATTCCTTTAAAACCTAGAACTGCCTGCCTTCTTGGTGCCTAAAAGGCACCTGCCCACTACGGCTAGCCTGGCTTCCACACTTGAAATTCTCTAGCCAGATGCTTCTTCAGTCTGCCCTTGGCCTTGCTCTCATCCTCCTGACCCTAACTCTTTTAAATATATTTGTTTATTTTATTGTGGGGGAAGGAGATGCGCCCCGCAGCACACATGTAGAAGTCAGAGAACAGCCGGGTGGTGGTGGTGCACGCCTTTAATCCCAGCACTCGGGAGGCGGAGCCAGGCAGATCTCTGTGAGTTCGAGGCCAGCCTGGGCTACAGAGTGAGTTCCAGGACAGGCTCCAAAGCTACACAGAGAAACCCTGTCTTGAAAAACAACAACAAAAAAAAAAAAAAAAAAGAAGAAGAAGAAGAAGAAGAAGAAGAAGAAGAAGAAGAAGAAGAAGTTAGAGAACAATTCTGGGAAGCTTGTTCTCTCCTTACATCATGTGGATTTCAGGGATCGAACTCTGGTCATGAGACTTGGCTGCAAGCTCCTTGACTGGCTGAGCCATCTCACTGGCCCCCACTGAACTTACTCTGCTACTTGGGAGTTCATCTACCTATAGCTAGACCACGACGCAAGAGAGAACTTCTCCCCATGGTGTCAAAGCAGAGGACCGCCCCCCAGCAACCACCGCCCAGCAACCGTCCCTGCTCAGACTCCCACATGCACACCTGGAGGGTAGTGAACTGCTGGGGCTTCCCCAGGGGGCTTGTTTATCCTGCTGAGGCAGGAAGGTCCTGCCGTCTCTGGGACCTCTGCTCTCTGGAGAGTGACTCTCCTCAGCTTATTGTTTCCTTTCCGGTGGAATTTCTGTTCCGTGTACCGCTCCCCCTATCTCCATTTCCTCCTGTCCAGACAGGCACTGGCCACCAGCCAGAGGCTTGACCATTGGTGGAGCAGCTTGAAGACAGCAACGGACTGAAGCAGGAAATGAGACTCTTCCATCCCAGCGCCTTCTTGGGTGTCCACTTTGGGTGGTGTGTTCCCAGGGACAGAAAGCCATCCCCTACGCAGTAGGAAAGTCTGGTGCTGGGGTACAAGCCTGGGGTGGGCAGGTAAGGAAACACACACACACACACACACACACACACACACACACACACACACACGGAGGGGCAGACTCTACCACTGAAGACTTCATTCTCCCCCCACTAGTTGGGTAGTTAATCTGATGAAGAACCCTCCAGTGGAAGGAGACAGCATGCTCAGACAGAGACTGCAACCAGTGACCAAACGGCACCATTTGGCAGAAGTAGGTCTACCCAACCTCTGCACCAAATCTCCTTCCCATGGTACGTCCTGTTCTCTCTCTCTCTCTCTCTCTCTCTCTCTCTCTCTCTCTCTCTCTCTCTCTCTCTCTCTCTCCCTCTCTCTCACTCACTCACTCTTACCCTCCCTCTGCCCCTCCATCCCTCCTCCTCTTTGTTATTTGAACATGTCTCATGTAGCCCAGGCTAGCCTCCAACTTCCTAGGTAGCCTAGGCTGGCCTCTAGTTCCCTACATAACTGAGAATGACTTTGAACTCTTGATCCCCATGCCTCTACTTCCCAAGTACAAGGATTACAGGCGTTCATCACCATGCCCAGTTAATGTAGAGCTGAAGATTCAGACCAAAGCTTCAGCCATGCTGGGGAGTCATGACCAGCCCGGCTGTATCCCTGGCCAGCAAGCATTACCCAGCCAGGCTGTATCCCTGACCTCTTAATTTCTTGAGACAGGGTCTTGCTTTGTAGCCTAGACTGTCCTTGAACTTGAAATCCTCCTGCCTCAGCCTCTGGTGTGTTGGGATTCTGGGTGTAGGCCACCATGCTGGACCCGGCGGGGTTTGCAAAGGTAAGGGAGAAGGAATAGATTCAGGGACGAGGGTTGACTCCGGCCTTGAAGCTCCCACCCTCACATGCTAAATTCAAGAGTCCCAGTGTGATTCCTGGCATACAAAATGCACCCCAGGCTACCCCACTCCTCCAGCCACTGAGCAGAAGCTGCCTCATATCTGCCACCTCAGCTCCCCTTGGCCCTGCATCCCCAGCCCCTCCCCCAGGGCCCCAAGAAGGCCATGCTTCAGTGTGTGATATGAATAACGGTTACTCGCCCTGCCTGCCTCAGACCTTACTCACCCTGTCTGGTGGTTCCTGACACAGATTGGGGAGCACATCAGGGATGCAGCAGAGTCACCCCCAGGCAGGGAGGAGAGTGAGCCTTTACTCTCCAGAAGGTTCCTGGAGTAGGTGGGGCCACAGCGAGTACCAACCTGAAGGCTCTGCTTCGGGTCCAAGTTCCCTGCATAGTAATGATTCTCTCCTCTGAGACCTTCAATTAATTAACTAATTAATTAGTGTGTATACATATTTGTTGGTTTTTTTTTGTTTTGTTTTGTTTTGGTTTGGTTTTTGGTTTTTCGAGACAGAGTTTCTCTGTGTAGCTTTGCGCCTTTCCTGGATCTCGCTCTGTAGACCAGGCTGGCCTCGAACTCACAGAGATCTGCCTGACTCTGCCTCCCAAGTGCTGGGATTAAAGGTGTGCACCACCACCGCCCGGCGTTGGTTTGTTTTAGAGACAGGGTCTCACTATGTAGCCTGGGACTCTGTGTAGACCAGGCTGGCTTCAATGTCTCCCAAGTACGGTGATTAAAGGCATGAACCACAACTCCTGGCAAACATCTGGTTCCTTTCCTGCTGTTTGGATACAGGTAAAAGCAGAGCATTTGGTGGTCTTCCTTACTCTAGCACTGACCCAGACCGACCACCTCCCCTCCCTCTGCTCGGCTTCCGGGGTCTCCTCACTGAAGGACATTCATTCATTCATCATTCATTCATCACACCTCTGATAGTGCAGGAGTCCTGGCCCCTACCACCAAGAGCCCAAGGGATGGAGCTGGGAGAGAGCTCAGTGGGTAGGGGCACCTACAGTGTAAGCCAAAGACCTAGGCTGGACTGTTGGTGCCCATGTAATAGTCAGGTGCAGTTGGTAACGTCAAAGCTGGGGAGGCAGAGACAGGAGGATGCTCGGGTTGGCCACACAGCCAGTCTAGCCCAATCGGTGTGCTCCAAGGTCAGTAAGAGATGGCCTATAAATAAATAAACAGACAAACAAATAAATAAATAAAATGAAGCTCTAGCAAAATGGCTCTGCAGACAAGGGTCTTTGCCACCAAATCTGAGGACCTGAGTTCAATCCTTGAGACCCACATGGGGGGAGGAGAGAACTGACTCCTTCTTCTGAGTTGTCCTCTGACCTACACACACACACTCCATGTCGTGAACAGGCATGCATGCACGCACTTGTGAACGGCCCAGCTTGAGCTCCAACTCCCCATGCAGCCAAGGATGACCCTGAACTCCTGATCCTGCCTCCACTCCCAAATGCTGGGATTGCAGGGGTGCACCACCAGGCCCAGTGTAGTGATGCTGGGGGTGGAACCCAGGGTTTTGTCTACCAACTGAGCCACATCCCTGATTCTCCGACGTCCTTGTTTCTGAGGACCGCCTGAGGCCAGGAATCTAACCCAGACGCTAAACAATGGCAGGACTCTAGCAGGGACGGATGTGGGACTAGAGGTGGTTTGGACACGGGCAGAGAGATAGCAGGAAGCAAGGCGTGGGGGAACTGGGGCAGCCCTTCCTCGTGGCCTCCATCCCGGCAGGAGCAGGAGGTGGCTCAGGGGTCAGGAGCACGTACTGTTCTTGCCGAGAACCCAAGGTCAGTCAGTCCCAGCACATGCATGGATGTGACTCACAAATGCCTGTAAGTCCAGCTCTGAAGGACCAGTCTCCCTCAGGTGTCTTTTTTCACGTGTATACACCCCCCACACACACACACACACACCAGGTCTATGCATTTAATTAAAAACAAAATGTGAGCCGGGCGGTGGTGGCGCACGCCTTTAATCCCAGCACTCGGGAGGCAGAGGCAGGCGGATCTCTGTGAGTTCGAGGCCAGCCTGGGCTACCAAGTGAGTTCCAGGAGAGGCGCAAAGCTACACAGAGAAACCCTGTCTCGAAAAACCAAAAAAAAAAAAAGAATGTGTTGGGGCGGGCGATGGTGGCACATGCCTTTAATCCCAGCATTCGGGAGGCAGAGGCAGGCGGGTCTCTGTGAGTTCGAGGCCAGCCTGGGCTACCAAGTGAGTTCCAGGAAAGGCACCAAAGCTACACAGAGCAACCCTGTCTCGAAAAACCAAAAACCAAAAACCAAAAAAAAAAAAAAAAAAAAAAAAGACTGTGTTAAATCCTAAGGACAAGGACTGTATCTGCCATACATATCTGGAAAGGTCACACAACCCATCCCAGAAAAGATCATAAGCAGGGGCTGGCAAGATGGCTCAGTCAGTAAAGCGCTTGCCGCCCACAGGCGAGGGCCTGGGTTCAAGCCCCAGCACCCATGTGAAAAGCCAGGCATGGTGAAGCACAGTTGTAACCCCAATGCCAGACGGGCAGAAACAGGCTTGCTCTCCAACCAGCCTACAAAGCAGAGAGCCCCAGGTCCCAGGGAGAGACTCTGTCTCCAAAAACAAAGTGGATAGCTCTTGAGAAACAACTCAAGATGGACCTCTGGCCTTCACATGTAGGCACGCACACATACATAAGCACACAAAAGAGCTAGTTAGTACTCCCACTTCCTCCATCCATTGAGAGTGTGTGTGTGTGTGTGTGTGTGTGTGTGTGTGTGTGTGTGTGAACATGCGCATCCTGTGGCCTATGTGTGGAGGTCAGAAGACAACCTGCAGGAGTTGATGTTCTCCTTCCACCTGTGGGCTCTGGGGATCGAACTCAGGTCATGAGGCTTGGCAGCAAGTGCCTTGACCTACTGAGTCCTCTTGTCGACCCCTTTGCTACAATTAGCTGTGGTAGAAGAAGAAGGAGCAACCCAGGGGTCCCCCATTCTCACTCTCACTTCAGGCACCTGCTCTTCCCCTTCTACAGCCATGTGCCCAGGGCTTTGGGAAAGACTTGGGGTGCAGGGCAAGGTGAGCAGAATCGTAGCCTGGCTGCATAGTGGTGAGCCGGAGTGACTCGGATAAGGACTCACACAGGAGTCTTGCTCCCACGTGAGGAAGCTAGGGAGAAAAGAGCGGTGACTCGGGGCACCCCGGAGACCCCGTGGTAAATTCCATTAGAGGTTTATCACCTCCTTTGCTTGGTCTCTAGGACCTCAGCTACCCACAAAAACTCCTGCTGACCCTAGTCACCGTCTCTCTGGGCGTCTGCCCGGCTCAGTGGGAACTCAATAGAAAAGTCAAGCCCAGGGCCTGGGAACAGAGCTCACTGCTAGAGCTCTTGCCTAGCATGTATGAAGCCCTGGGTCCATCCCCAGCACCACATAAATCAGACATGGTGGTACCTGCCTGTCATCCCAGCGCTTGACAGCTGGAAGCAGGAGGACCCATGGTTCAGGGTTCTCTTTGGCTGTAGAGTGAGTTTGAGGCCAGCCTGGAACATAAGAGACACTGTCTAAAAAAACAAAAATGAGCCGGGCGGTGGCGCACGCCTTCAATCCCAGCGCTCGGGAGGCAGAGCCAGGCGGATCTCTGTGAGTTCGAGGCCAGCCTGGTCTACAGAGCAAGTCCCAGGACAGCCAGAGCTACAGAGAGACCCTGTCTCGAAAAAAACAAAAAATAAAAATAAGTAAATAAATAAAAATAAAAACAAAACAGTGGAAGTGGGAGCTGGAGAGATGACTCAGGGGTTAAGAGGACCCAAGTTTAATTATCAGCACCCTATCCAAGGCATCTCATGCCTTCTTCAGGCTTCTGCAGGTACCTGCCATCATGTGTACATACACACAAACAGACACATAGCTACACATAAATAAACCATAAAAACAAATATTTCCTTTTTTTTTTTTAAAGACAAAATCTCACCGTGGGGCTCTGGCTACCATGGAACTCACTATATAAACCAAGCTGGCCTTGAACTCACAGAAATTCTCTGCCTCTGCCTCCCAGGTTCATGGGTTAAAGGCGTGTACCACCACACCTAGCCAAGAATAAATCTGTCCATGTCCACAGCCAGAACAGAACAAGAACATGTATTTCAATGGACAGAAGCTTCCAGAAAGCAGAGAGCTACCATATCAAAGTTCATCAAGAGGGTAAGACAGGGCCTAGAGTGTTACTCAACAGCAGAACCCTTGTCTAACTGTCTAGCAAATCTGCACCCTGTGTTCCATCCCCAGAGACAGAGAGAGAAATGAAATTGCTCTCTAGAAATGAAAACGTGCTGTTCTGTTGCTGTGAAGACACACCATGACCAAGACAACTCTCATGAAAGGAAGCATTTAATTGGGGGCTGGCTTCAGGTTCAGAGGGTTAGACCATTGTCATCATGGCGGGGAGCACGGCTCTAGAGCAGCAGCTGAGAGCTACTTCCTCCTTCCCTCCCTCCTCCCCCTGATCCGCAGGCAGAGAAGAGAGACTGGGCCTGCCTAGGGCTTTTGTAACCTCCAAGCCCACCCTCAGTGACACACCTCCTCCAACAAGGCCACACCTCCTAATCCTTCTAATCCTTTCAAACAGGTCTACTCCTTGGTGGCTAAGCATTCAAATACATGAGCCTATGGGGACCTTTCTTCATCAAACCACCACATACACCCTCCCTTGCAGTGTTTAGAGTCTCCCTGACAACCCCATGCAGGTTTCCCTACATGTTTCTCTCCAAGGGCATGGGGCCTCCCTCACCACCAGGTACCAACCTCACCTCCTCCATGAAGTCTTCCTTTCTCACACACCTTCTGCATATCGTTATGCTCTACCCCAAGCTTTATACGGTAGCTCAAGGGGCTGGGGAGACAGCTCACTTAATAACGCACTTGACGCACAAACATGAGGAGTTCAGATCCCCATCACCGTGTGAAAGGCTGGATGTGGTGGCTCACACCTGTAATCCCCGACCCGAGTGGCAGCTCAGCTGAATCAGTGAGAGCCCCTCTCCTCCAAAACAAGGTGGAAAACACAGCCTCATGCTTTTGTTTCTTGAGACAGGGTCTTCTCTCTACACAGCCCTGGCTGGCCTGGAACTCACTATGTAGACCAGGCTGGCACAGTCTAGAAATGATACAGTCCAGGGGTCTTGATGGAGTTTGTTTTCTCTGCCACTTAAAGAATTAAAAGGGGGCGGGGAATGGAAATGCAAGAGGCAGCAGCAGAGAGTTCTCAAGTGCCTCAGACAGACTCCGTAGTTAAAGGAAGGGGTTTGTGGGGGTAAAGCATGTATCCGGCAGCCATGTGGAGAAAAAGACCCTCTGTACAGCAGAGCGGGGAGAGCTGAAAAGGTGAAAAGCCATCTCTTCTCAGGGCCTGGGCGGGGAGAGGGGAGGATGGGGGTGGTTTAAACCTCTGCAGAATCGTCCCCTCTTCTAGGATTGGTCAGTTTGAAGACACATAGGATAGTTGATTGGTCGGTCGTTGACTGGTTCAACAGTCCTTGAACTTGTTGCTGGGGGCCATCCGCAGGGTCCGGTGGGTAGGAAACCAAAGCTTCCAGGCTTTTGTCTCAAGTCAGGAGGTTGAGGAAGAAGCTGGCCATCTTGGAAAATTGCCCTCTTTATTACTAGCCATGGCCCCTCTCCCCTCTGCCGACCAGGGAGTCCATCTAATTCTGGTCTCTTTAAGACTGGCCTTGAACTCACAGGTACTCACCTGCCTCTACCTCTGCTTCTGGGATTAAAGGTGTGTGCCATCACTCAACTATGTTTGTTTCTTTTCTGCTTATTTCAACAGGGTCTCACATAGCCCAGGGTGGCCTTGAACTTACTATGTAGCTGAGGATGACCCTGAACTGATTGATCCTCCTGCTTCTACCTCCTGAAAGCAGGGATTCCAGACATGTGCTTACCATGCCTGATTGTATGCAGTGAATTGAACCCAGGGCTTTGTGCATGAGGCGAGCACACTGCCCACTGAGCCACACACACACACACACACACACACACACACACACACACACACACATGCTCCCAGCCTCTTTGTGCTATTTTCTAATCACGAGAGCCAGTCGGTCTTTGGCCCCCAGCGTGCATGTGACATGTCTGCAGGGAAGGGAGCTGTTTCTTGGTGTTATGCCACCAAGCATGAGTGGCAATTAATATTTGGTCATGGGGGGGGGGCGAATCGAGATTCATCAGCCGGGGCAGAATGCAAACAGCCTGTGTCCAGAGAGAGGGCTGAAGGAAACCTTGGGAATGTAGGGAATGCGGAACATGGGCCGGCCACCAAGAAGGAACGTGAGTCAGAGCCAGGCCATCCAGACTCTTGGGAAAAGAGAAATGGATAAAGGGACAGGATGCTGTCAGGGGGCCCTTTGGGTCCTGAGTCTCCTCATTGGCTGACTGCGTCAGCCTCCGTGATTCCATCTACCCAGACTGTGTGAGCACCACCCTTCCTTGCTGTCACGCTTCCTCTGGGCGGCTCATTCTTGTCTCAGATGCTTGAGAGTCATTCA
The DNA here is from genome assembly GCF_949786415.1 of Peromyscus eremicus. Classification (NCBI taxonomy): domain Eukaryota; kingdom Metazoa; phylum Chordata; class Mammalia; order Rodentia; family Cricetidae; genus Peromyscus; species Peromyscus eremicus. The sequence continues at coordinate 26,520,665 of NC_081438.1, read as the reverse complement.
TTCTAGTTGAAGACAGCTCAAGAGAGACCCTACAGTAAACACCCTCAGGAAATAGTAGAAACCAGACATGGAGATTTGTATCTGGAATCCCAGTATTCCAGCAGTGGAGACAGGAGGATTACAAGTTCAAAGCCATCCTGGGCTACACAGCAAGACGCTATTTCATTTTTTTTAAAAAAAAAAGGAAAAAAGAGATAAAACGGGAAGTAGCTCAATTGGTACAGTGCTTGTCTCATATAAAGAAGGTCCTGGGTTAGATCCCCAGTACCTCATAAAACAGGAAGCACCCCTGAAATTACAGTGTTCTAGGGATGGAAGCAGGAGGATCAGAAGAGTGTTCAAGGTCAGCCTCAGCTACAGGAGATCTTAGGGGGCGGATGTCTTTAATCTAGCATTTGGGAGGCAGAGACAGACAGTACTCTCTGTGAGTTCGAGGCCAGCCTAGTCTACACAGTGAGACCATGGGGGCAAGAGTTGTGGATAGCAAAACTTATGTCCCATACACCCCTCTGGAAAGGGGGGTCAAGTTCTCCCTCTTCCTTGTGTGGTTAAAGGAGGAGGATGCATAGGGAAGCCAGGTGTGATGGCAGACACCTATAATTCCAGCACGAAAGAGGTTGCGACAGGAGACTTTTGAGCTCAAGGCCAGCCTGGACTCCAGGGAGGTCAAAGCTACATAGTAGGAACCTGTCAGGAAACACGTAAGATGCACATGGATTATCAGAAGGGTCCATAAAGGATCCCATAGTCCCAAACAGCAACACCAGCCAGTGAGGACCGCTCAGGATGGAATGGGCATGGAAACAGACCAGAGAGGGGCTGGAAGCTGTGCCCTTGGGAAGCAGCCAGTCCATCATCAAGATACCCGAGGCTAACTGCTGAACACAGGAAGTCCGAAAGACGTCCTCCAACATTCCTCCTTCAGGGAGCTTGCATTCTTTGAGAGTTAACAACGTCGGCTGTCTGCCACTCAAACATAGCTACTGCTCACCACGTGTCCAGAAGGCACTCAGCACTGAGTAAATGTTCAAATTCTCGCAACAACCCCAAACATGGGAATCCTTGTCTGTCTCAGATAAGACGCTGGTCAGTGAGATGGCTCCAGGGGTAAAGGCGCTCACAGCCGAGCCTGACGACCTGAGTCTGGTCCCCAGAACCTGCGTGGTGAAAGGGGAGAGCTGTGTCTCACTGCCACACACTGACCCACACACACTCAACAGACAAACGGAATTTTAATTTTAAAGAGAGAGAGAGAAAAAGGCTGGAGAGATGGCTCAGCAGATATGGCACGTAAACATGAGGTCCTGAGTTTGAAGCCCCCTCCCCGAACTTATATTTTAAAACACTGGCCACAGCAGTGCTGAAATCCTGTGTGACTAGAGAGATGGAGACAGACGGATCCCCGAGGCTCGCTGGCCAGCTCGTCTATCGGAATCAGTGAGGGCTCGGCTCAGCAAAGAGACTCTGTCTCTAAAATAAATAAATGAATGAATGACTAAATAAACGAGGTAGAGAGCAGTTAATGAATGCACACATACATGTACAAGCAGCTGCTCGCACGCACGCACGCATGGCTAATAATTAGCACGCAGGAAAGTTAAGATCTGGCAGAGGATGTGACTTTGCCCAGTAAAGCCCTAGGTTCGATCTCCCCAAAAACAAACAACAACAACAAAAAAAAACCAAAAGCCACTGGAGCCCAGTGAGAGGGCTCAGAGGGTAAACATGCTTGTCTCCACACTGTTTGACCTGCCTTCTCTCCCCACAACCAGATTGAAGAGAAAACTAACTCCCAACTGGTGTTCTCTGACCTACACACACACACACACACACACACACACACACACACACACACACGGAACACGCACAAGCCCCCCCCTCCCCCGTCAATCAATCGATCGTCAAACAATGTAAATTAATTAATTTATTTATTTATTTATTTTTTTTTTGGTTTTTCGAGACAGGGTTTCTCTGTGTAGTTTTGGTGCCTTTCCTGGAACTCACTTGGTAGACCAGGCTGGCCTCGAACTCACAGAGATCCGCCTGGCTCTGCCTCCCGAGTGCTGGGATTAAAGGCATGCGCCACCACCGCCCGGCTTCAATGTAAATTAATTTAAAAAATTAAAGCTAAGGCTCAAAATGATTAAGTTATGCTGGATGTGGGACCACGCGTCTACAGTCTCAACACTTAGGAGGCTGAGGCAGGAAGATGGAGAGTTCAAGGCTAGCCTGAGCTACCTAGTAAGTACTATGAAGTACATAGAAAGATCTGTCCTTAAAGCAAATAGACAGACAAACCCAAAAGAACACTTTGCCCTTCATACACACCCTCAGGTCAAGCCTCAGGTCCCTGCCTGGAGGCCAGGAGTGTCTGATCTCATTGCTGGGATCCCCTAGCCCCATTTATGGAATAGCTGCTGTGTGACCATAGCTCATCTCTCGGCCTCTCTGGATTAAGTAATCCTTACAGCCCTCGGTCAGCTAGCGTCAGGTCCCTGCCTGGAGGGAGTCTTGGTTTGACTGTGACTCCCCTTCTTCCATTTATAAAACAGCTACTGTCGGACTGTGATAGCTCGGCCTCTCTGAGTCAATTAACTTTTACGGCTCTCAATTTTGTGTGTGTGTGTGTGTGTGTGTGTGTGTGTGTGTGTGTTCGCGCGTGCGCGCGCGCATGTGCATGCGTGTGTGTGTGTGTGTGTGTGTGTGTGTGTATGTGTGTGTGTCAGAGGCTGGTGAGATGGCTCAGTAGCTAAAGACTGTACAAGTCTGGCAGCCAGAGTGTGATACACACACACACACACACACACACACACACACACGCACACACACCATTTAAGCATGGACTACACTGTGGGGACCCAGAGCAAGACTGAATTTAATCTGAAAGTTTGAAGGACAATGGCTGGCCATGGGCTAGGTAAGGAAAGAGAGACTAAGGTCTATGAAGGTAGGAGAGGAGAAAGTCAGGTATGTGGCAGGAACCCCCAGACAGGCTGACACCAGACAGGCCAGAACGGGCTGTCCTGGAGCCATGATTCCCAGTGAACAGAAGCCAAGGCTCTGACCACTCCACCCAGCTCACTCCTAGAAAGGGCAGGGAGGGCCCAGCCCAAACATGGGTTATTTTCAGAACTGTGTTGTTTGGAGAGCTACCAGGCCAGAAATAGTGCAGTGAGTTAGAGTCAGTGGGGGCATCTTGTCTTCTGCCACCCCCAGCTCTCCCAGTGAAATCACCAGGCATGGGGGGCTGGACCCAGCATTCCAAGGAGCCTGTGTAACTGGCAGGAGGCCGAACCTCCTCCCCAGAGGAAGAGCGGGGCCCCAGACTGCCTGTAAAAGGGATTCCAGGAGGCAAAAGAAAAGGAAAGAGGGATTGAGTCAGACTGCTGGAGAGGAGTGGAAGCCCGGTCTCCTTTGAGGGAGACAGGACAAAAGTGAGAGAGGGAACTAGAAGAGGAAACGAGCGGGGAGCAGCTTTATCTTGAGGGACGCGGGGACGGCTCAGGGGGAGAACCAGAGAGCCAAAGAGGAAGGGCACAAGGAGAGGACGAGAGGGCAAGAGGTCATGAGGCGCCCGAGAGACAGCTCAGCTAATACTGGCGCCTGCCGCCAAGGCTGACTGACACTGTGAGTTTGTGCGCACGTACACACATGCGCGCATGCACACACACAATACACATGCACACATGGGCGCATGCACACACACATATACACATGCACACATGCACACATGTGCACATGCACACACACACATATACACATGCACACATGCGCGCATGCACACACACACATACACGTGCACACATGGGCGCATGCACGCACACACATACACATGCATACATGCGCACATGCACACACACATACACATGCACACATGTGCACATGCGCGCACACACACATACACATGCACACACACGCGCATGCACACACACACATACACATGCACACACGCGCGCGTGCACACACATGTTAAAAGCAGGGAGGACCGTGGCTCCCAAGGCCCCAGTGGAGCCTGATGCTCTCTATGACAGAGTGCAGGGGTAGGAGCTGGGGTAGAGGACAAGTCATGGAAAGGATGAGTTGCTCCAGTCGCAAACCACCTGCAGAGGAACCAGATGGAGCCATCTTTCTGGGTAGTCGATCCTGGAAGTTTCCCAGAAATCCCCACGTAACACATGGTCTTATCTCTGATCCCGGGGAAATCAAGGGCTGAGTTATTTCAACAGCAAGGACTTTTTTCTTTCTGTTCATTCGATCCCTCCCCTCCTCCCCCCACTTAACAAAGGGTCAAAAGGTAAAGAGGATGATGAGGTCCATGTGGTTTGGGGGTTCTAGCAGGGATGAAAAAGAGAAAGTGACACAAGCCTGTGACTCAGGTTAGATTCTGAGAAGGGTGTCCCAAAGAGGGCTTGGGGAGTAAGACACCCCGTCTCCCTCCCCCACCTCTGCTCATCCAGGAAGCCCTCAGGAAGCTGCATCCTGTGTGTGGAAAACTAGCTCTTCCCCATGTCCAAGGACAGACATAGGGGGTGTAGAGGAGATGCAGGCACCATGGTCAAGTCTGGGTTTCAGGCCATCTAGGCAGCCCTAACTCATAAAGAAACAGAGTCCTCGTTCTGTTAGGCTGTGCCTCAGTTTATATATCTTTTATTCAGTTGTTTATTTTTATATATGCTTGTGTCCATGTGTAGACACGGACGTGATACAGAGTACATGTGGAGGACAACTTGTGGGAGTCCGTTTTTTTCCTCCCGTCATGTGGGTCCCAAGGATTGAACTCATGTCGTCATACTTGGCAGCAAGCTCCTTTACCCAGTGAGCCATCTCATAGGCCCATTGACTCAGTTTCTAAAACCTACCCACTAGATGCCCATAGGTTCCCTCTAGTTTAGAGGTTCCTTCAGGATTCTGACCCTGGTGGCACATCCGTCATCCCAGAACTTGGGACACTAAGGCAAGAGGATTGTGAATTCAGTGCCAGCCTGGGCTACATGGTGAGTGAGAGTCTGTTTCAAAGTGGGGCGGGGGAAGCTGGACATACCTATTATCCCAGCACTAGGAGGCAGAGGCAGGAGGATTGCTGGGAGTTTGAGGCCAGCCTGGTACATGTAGTGAGTTCCAGAACACCCAGGCTTATATCACGTGGCTTTAGTGTCTTCCCCACCAAAGAAAAAGAGAGGAAGGAAAAAGAAAGACCCACAGCTTTCCATGTCCAAAGAAAAGGGTGTCCCCCATCCCTCCCCACCCCAGAAAGGACACAGAGCCATTATCCAGCTCCCCTGATGCCTGGAACGGAGGATCCAACCCAAGTCAGGGCAAAGGTGCTTGCACCCTGGCAGAGGTGAGCCCCGCCACAGAAAACAGTGGTCTTGGTGGGGAAGATCCAGAAACAACCGTGAACAGCAGTGAGAGGAAGAGGGGGTACCTCAGTTTCCCAGCTAGCGTACCCAAGGAGGCCCACCTCCATCTGCATCTCCACCCACCCCTCTTCTGTAACCTGGGGACACCCAGGCCCTAGGTCCCTCTGACCGCTAAGGATGGGGGTATGGCGTCTGGAGATGTGTCTGGGGGTAAGAGATGAGGATGGGTCTGGGCTGTGTGTGTGTCTTCTTCCTCAGAGATGGCCAAGGACATCTGCCTCTCCCTACCAGCCAAGCAGCCTCGCTCAGGGCTTCCAAGCCACAGATGAGAAAAAGGGGGAAACGAAATAGAACACCAACAAGCAGCACATGGGCCAGGATGCCGCTCCCCTGGGCCTGTGAGCCTAAGTTTCCAACTGAGGTTTCCCCTCTTTCCTCCACCTCCCCTCCCCCACCTGGCTCAGAGGCAGGGTCGCTGTGAGAAAACTCAGCTGGGCTGGTTGCCCTGGTATCTGTTTACTGAAAATCCAAAACAAACATCCTGCTCCACCACCCACTTAAACCTCCTATGACTCGCCAGTCAGCTGTCTCCATGGATACTGCCAAGTGAACCCCATCGCCTATACAAAAGATGACAGCATGTGAACCCCAAGGCCGAGAGTGCCTTCTCTTCTCCTCAGCTCCCACCATGGGCCCACCTTGGCCTTTCCTAGTCATCCTTCTCTCTGGTCACTGTATCTGGGGTTACAAAGGGTGCTTGAGTCTGTCCAACCTTGTAAGTCAGCGGCCTGCTCCTCTTATGTGCTGCACTAACGTCTACTCGCTTAAGAAACCGTCAGGCTGGGAATGTGGTTCGGTTGGTAGTTCACCTAACATGCGACAAGTCCCAGGTTCGAGCCCCAGTACTGCATAAACTGGGTGTGGTGAGGCACACCTGTAGTCTCAAAAATTGGGAGGTGGAGGCAGGAGGATCAGAATTCCAGGCTATCCTCAGCTATACAATGAATTTGAGGCTAACCTGGGCTGCATGAGCCTGAGATTGTCAAAAAAAAAAAAAAAAAAAAAAAAGACTGCTCAGTCATACCTCCTCCCTAGGACCCCAATGGTTTAAGAACAGAGCACCACTACGATATATATTCTGTTTCTTTCTATCCCTGGTCCTGTGGCTCCAGCCCGCCAATGTCTACACCCAGAGAAGAAAGCTTCAAAGAATTCTCTGGGGTCTGGAGAGATGGCTCAGCCCTTAAGAGCACACACTGTTCTTGTAGGGGCCCTAAGTTCCGCTCCCAACGCCCACAATGAACAGCACACAACCAGCAACTCCAGGTCCAGGGAATCTGACACCCCCCAGCATTCACATGCACATACCCACAAATGGACACACGCATACACAGATAATTAAAATTTAAGAATAAAGCCGGATGTGGTGGCACCCATCTTTAATGTCAGCAGAAGCAGACTGATTCGCTGTGAACTGGGAGCCAGCCAGAGCTCCAGATTAAGTTCCAGGCCGGCCAGGGCTACATAATGAGACTCTGTCTCGATAGATAAATAAACAAACAAATGATAAAAATAAAATCTTTAGAAAACACTACCTCTTTTTCCCTCAGTCGTCTTAGGCTGCTCCAAGGAGCTAAATTTCCACATTGCCCCTTGACAAGGCTTTTTGTGCCAACCCCTGTTCCCATTCGCGGTAAACCCTGGTCCAATCCAGCCACCAGCTCCCCACCCAGTACACCTCAAAGCCCAGCCACAGGAGGCTATTGACAGAGAGAGCAAGAGAGCCCTCAGGGTACCCAGGAGAGCCTGGCCCCACGTGGGGAGTCGGCCCTGCCTCACGGCAGGCCTGGAAGGCACATGGAGAGAAGAGAAAGGACCTGAAGTTCTCCGTTGGGCTCAAGTCCAAGAGGAACCAGAACCCAGACAATCACAGGGCACATTTCATGCCCTCTGGCCACTGGGCAGAAACTCAAGGGAAGGTCAGGCCGACTTTTCCTGGAGGTAGGCCCAGGGTGCACACGGGGCAGACGGCACTACAAGGTCCATAGCTCCTCTGTGATGGGTTTCTTCAAAGGAAAAGGGGCCGACTCGAGTTTCTGCAAGCTGAGACCCAGGAGTCCCAAACACCAGGCATCCTAAGCTCGGTGGTACCACCAGGGGTCGAGACGAGAGACCAGCCGAAGGCAAACGGACAGGGATGTTCCAATTAAGGCACCCAGGGTTTGCTCAATTATCCCTCATGCCCTCTCACACACGTACACACACACATGTCCCAGCAAGTCCTTGGGAGGGAGGGAGGGACGGACGGGGGAGGGGAAGGGCGGGCGGGCAGCCCAGACATTTCCAGAGTTGGAAAGTGGGTGGGGCTGGAGCATGAGTTCATCTATTTCCTGCCACATCTGGTATAAAGGGAGCCTGAAGCCACAAGACAGAGCACAGCTGGACCAGGCTGCTGCAGAGCCCGGAGAGCACCGTGAAGGAAGAACCCCGCACACCCGCCTCCCGCAGGACACAGCCAACCGCAGCTGAGCAACAGCCAACAAGCAAGACGAAGAGCCAATCACAAGGCACCTTTGAAAGCTCCAGGTAGGAGAGAGGCAAGCTCGCTCCCTCACCTAAGGCTTCGTTACGGAAGAGAACTTCCCTTCCCAGAAGTCTCTGTCCATCACCCGCATTCTCCCTCCGTGTTTTTCCACCGTTCTGGAACTCTGCTGCCTTTAGTCCACCCTGGCCCAACCAGGATCACAGGCGGTCGAGAAAGATGGTCCAATCCCACTTCTAACCCCGGATCCCAGAAGCAAAGACACTGTTTCTCAGACCCTCTCCAGCAAACCTCCCCCCTTTCTTAATTCAGCAAAGAAACTTTAGTTAAAAAAAAAACAAAACAAAAGAATCAAACCAAAACTTTACAAACTGCATTTGTGTGTGTGTGTGTGTGTGTGTGTGTGCGCGCGTGCGTGCACAGTCGTGTGTCATAGTTCAAGTGTGGAAATCAGAGGACAACTTTCAGTCAGCTCTCTCTCTACCATGTGGGTCCCAGGAATAGAACTCTGGGTCATGTCTGGTGGCGAATGCCTTCGCCCACTGGGCCATTCTACGAGCCCCAGAGAATTTTTTTTTTCATACTGCTAACTTGAGCAGTAGTTTGGGGAACTGTGGTAAGGGAGTTATTACAACTGGAATAATTGTCATTGTCCAAACGTCTCTCAACCCCACAGAGGGGGAGAGAGAGATACATGGGGTGTTTTTCTAAGATTTCCATGGGTAGAAAATCAGTTAGCACCTATGGGCAGTAATGTATATCTATAACCCCAGCACCTGGGAGAATTGAAACAGGACCCTGAGTTCAAGAGCAGCCTGGGTAACATAACAAGACACAGTCTGGAAAAAAAATTAAAAGAATTGGTTGAAGGCAGAAGGGGATGAGCTCATCATCCAATTGCATTATGGGATCTTAATGAATGTGAATTTACCGGACTTGATCTCTTACAGGCTAGAGACAAACACAGAGAGCCTAGTCCATGACTGAGGCACCATGTCCCGCTCCGGGCAGTCTTTCAGAAACATCTTATCAGATTCTCTTCCATTTATCCTAGGATGCAGATAACTTCAGCGCTAGCGTGCCTCGCCCTGGGCCTGGCTCTGGTCTTTGGGAGAGGATCTGCTTTACATCCTCGAGAGTCCCACACAGCCCATCAGGCCACCGACTTCGGGGTCAAAGTGTTCAAGTATGTGGTCCAGGCCTCCAAGGACCGGAACGTGGTTTTCTCTCCCTACGGGGTGTCCTCGGTACTGGCCATGCTGCAGCTGACCACAGCAGGGAAAACCCAGCAGCAGATCCAAGACGCTATGGGATTCAAAGTCAATGGTGAGAGACGGGGGAGAGTGGGAGGTGAAGAGGGTCAGGAGGTTCTCTCAGACCAGAGGAAGCTGGCTCCAGCATGGCCAAGTCCAGTCATGTCCAACTGCAGCCCCGGGACCACCCATTTTCTCTCTAGCTTCTGGGTCGGACGGCCTTGACTTGGCTGTGGTGTACCAGCCAGTAGATACAGAATATACAAACTGTGTGCTTACATCCCCTTGGCCCTGGGGATATAGCTCACCTAGCATGCACACCGCCCCAGGGTCCATCCCCAACACCAAATCAAACTGGAGGTGGTGGTGTCCACCTGTAACCACATTACTTGGAAAGTGGAGCCAGAAGGATCAGGAGTTCAGGCCCATACTTGGCTATGTATTGAGTTTAGCAACAGCCTGGATTACATGAGACCTTTAAAAACAAACAAACAAACAAAAAACCTGTGACCTTAACGCTTGTAAACCTCTGTTTTATTATCTATAAAGTGAGGGGGACAACTGAAAAAATGCCTACCACACGGGGCTGAGTAAATATGTAAGAGGATTATGAACACGAATTACTTAATAACACCATTATTATACAAACAGCCTAGCTAGGTACAGTGGTACATACCTGTAGTCCCAGCCCTTGGGAGGCTGAGGGAGGAGGATTATGAGTTTGAGGCCAGCCTGGGCTACACGTAGCAAGCTCCAGTTCAGGCTGGGATAGAGAGGGAGATCTTGTCACAAAACCAAACAGAAGAGCCAAGCAAGCAGGCTGGCTCATGCCTGTCATCCCAGCACTGGCAAGGCCCTTAGGAAGACTGTCGCAAGGGTAAGAGGTGGGGGGAGGGGTGGAAGCAAGCTAATCCTTATAATTTAAGAGCTGAGAAGAATATGCTAATGTAAAGAAAAAGAAAACAGGAGTTGAGACCTTTTGCGAAAGGATGCTCAAAAAGGTTGCATTGAGAGCTGAGTACAGTCCCAGTGTAGAGGAGACAAAGGCAGGGGGATTTCTGTTAGCTTCCAAGACATCTAGGACCATATAGCGAGGGGCAAACCAGTCTATACAGTCTGGTTACAGTGTGAGACCCCCCTCTGAGAGGGCTCGGGAGAGGAGAACAAAGGAGCAGAGACAGCATGGTGTCAAACACCTTTAGTCCCGGGACTCCAGAGGCAGAGGCAGGCCGTTCTCTGTGAGTTCAAGGCCAGAGGTGCCGGGTGAGACCTGGTCTCAAAAAAATGAACAAGGAAAGAAGGAGAGAGAGAGAGAGAGAGAGAGAGAGAGAGAGAGAGAGAGAGAGAGAAAGGAAGCAAGGAAGGAAGGAAGGAAGGAAGGAAGAAAGAAAGAAAGAAAGAAAGAAAGAAAGAAAGAAAGAAAGAAAGAAAGAAAGAAAGAGAATAGGGAGGAAATGGAGGGAGGATGAGAAAGAAGAAGAGAGAAAGAAAAAAGTTACAGTTTGGAAAGAGACTTCCCTCCATGGACCCCATCCATCTGGGTGAGGCAAGGCCCTCCTTGGGAAACCTGGTCCGGATGAAAGCCCTGGGCTCAACGTGAGCCTAACGGACCCTGTCCTGGTACCTCCGCAGAGAAGAACACGGCCCCCGCTCTCCGCCGGCTGTCCAAGGAGCTCATGGGGCCCTGGAACAAGAACGAGATCACCACCGCGGACGCCATCTTCGTCCAGCGGGACCTGGAGCTGGTCCAGGGCTTCATGCCCCACTTCTTCAAGCTCTTCCGGACCACGGTGAAGCAGGTGGACTTCTCAGAGGTGGAGAGAGCCAGATTCATCATCAATGACTGGGTGGAGAGGCACACCAAAGGTAAGGGGGTGGGGAAGGCAGGCCAGTCCCGAGGGCGCACGTAAGGGAGGGAATTCGGGGTCAAATGCGCCCATCCTCAGCTCTCCCTTCTGCTTCGTCTTTGTGGAGAAAAGGCAAATGCTTCCAGAACCAGCGTATAATAGTTAATGTCTGTCCTTTTCCTTTCCTCCTGTGGTGCTGAGGATGGGAGCCAGGGCCTCATGCATGCTGGGTGATCGCTCTGCTGCTGAGCCACACCCCAGCCCCTCACCGGGGAATTCTAGGCACATGCTCTACCACTGAGCCACACCCCAGGCCCTCACTGGGGGATTCTAGGCAGGTGCTCTACCACTGAGCCACACCCCAGACCCTCACTGGGGGATTCTAGGCAGGTGCTCTACCACTGAGCCACACCCCAGGCCCTCACTGGGGGATTCTAGACAGGTGCTCTACCACTGAGCCACACCCCAGCCCCTCACCGGGGAATTCTAGGCAGGTGCTCTACCACTGAGACACACCCCAGCCCCTCACCGGGGAATTCTAGGCACATGCTCTACCACTGAGCTAAAACCCAAAACCGTATTTGCCTTGTTTAGGCTTTTGCATAAGAGCACTCGGAGCTGGGTATAATGGCTCATCCCTGTAGGAAGATGTTGAGTTTGGGGTTAGAGTGAACTACATAGCAAGATCCTGTCCAAAAAACAAACAAATCAAAACCAAAACTCTAGGGAGAGAAAGAAAACTAACCAGTTCAAGCCGAGTGCAGTACAGTATACAGTATACCTATAATCCTAGCTACTCTACTACCTCCAAATAACAACAACCAAAACCCACTAGGACCAGCAAGATGGCTCCACCGGCAAAGACTCTTGCTGTGGAGCCTGGCAACCTGAATTTGATTCCTGGAAGCCACAGAGAAATGTGGAAGGAAAGAACCAACTCTGCATAAGTCACCCCCTGACCTCCACTTGGCATGCACGCACCCACACACACCTCCTACTCCCCCCCTACACACAATAATAATAATAATAATAATAATAATAATAATAATAATAATAATAATATTTTTTAAAACAAATGAACGAAAGCAACACCAACATCAAAGACATCACTGTCAATAAGAGCAGCAGTAACTATGACACGGGTGTGCACAGGCCTCCAAGACTGTTAGTTTAAGGACCAAAAGAAGAGGTGTCGTGAGGGAAGGCAGGAGCGTCTAATTCTGATGCTGACCTGGATCCCAGAGCCAAGAAAAATGTGATGAAGCCAGGGACGTGGCTCATGCTTATTACCCCAGCTCTTGAGAAGCTGAGGCAGGAGGATTACCATGAATTCAAGGCCAACCTAGGCTTTGGAGTGAGTTCTGGACTAGGCTGTACTATAAAGAGGGGGGGAAAAAAGGGAAGAAAGAAAGAAGGAAGGGAAGGAAAGGAATAGGAGAGGGAGAGAATATTGAGCTGGAAGACATCCTGAGACTTAAAACAAATCGATCCATTTGACCCCCACGAGCTCTTTGTATTCCTTCAATGTATATCCATTTGGGAACAGAAGGGAAGCATCTAAAAAGATGCTTAAAAACCGTCTTCTTTTTTTAAAAAAAAAAATTTATTTATTTATTTATTTATTTATTTATTTATTTATTTATTATGCATACAGTGTTGTGTCTGCATGTTTGCCTACAGGCCAGTAGAGGGCGCCAGATCTCATTACAGATGGTTGTGAGCCACCATGTGGTTGCTGGGAATTGAACCCAGGTTCTCTGGAGGAACAGCCAGTGCCCTTAAGCGCTGAGCCATCTCTCCAGCCCCAATCTTACATCTTGACCGCCTCTTTTCCCCTAGGTATGATCAGCGACTTGCTTGCCAAAGGGGCTGTGGACCATCTGACGCGTCTGGTGCTGGTGAACGCCCTCTACTTCAACGGCCAGTGGAAGACCCCCTTCTCAGCGTCCAGCACCCACCACCGCCTCTTCCACAAGTCTGATGGCAGCACCGTCTCTGTGCCCATGATGGCTCAGACCAACAAGTTCAACTACAGTGAGTCCAAGATCCCCCGTCCTCACATCTCACAACTGCAGGCCCTGGGCAGCACCCAGTGTCCCTCTCAGAGTGAGGAAGAGGGCAGAGGAGGTGGACACACCCAAGTGATGGCAATGACTTCCCAACAGGAGATACTGAGATAGTTCGAGAAGGGGGAAAAAATATCAGTTTTTTTGATGCTAGATGAAGCTGAAATGGAGATAGTCTCCCGGACCCACATCTGCCCTGCTGTTAAGCCATCTCTCCTCCTAAGGGGTTTCTAGTGTGGTTACCTGGGGCCAACAAGCCCGGCGAGGGGGGGAGCTGGGGGAAGTTGGGGTTTAGAGGATGAGGATGGGGATAATGAGTGGCTGGGGTCAGACAGAAAACAGTGAAGATCAAGGGGAGCAGATAGACAGGAAGGGTGCGGTTGGTTACAGCTTAGGGAGAATGCTCATCCAGCATCAGTAAAGCCCTGGGTTCCATGCTCATCTCATAAGCCAGGTGTGGTCGAGAGCAAGTTCAAGGCCATCCTCGGCTATATCGCTAGTTAAAAAAAAAAAAAAGGAAAGGAAAGGAAAACACTTGAACGGGAGGGATGTAGAATGGTTAAAGGATCTCCAAAGCTAGAACAGAGGAGAGCTTGGCCTTCTAGAGGGAGAGAAGACAGGAGAAGCAGGAGGAAATCTAGGAAGGACTCCATGTGAGCTGGAGCCACTTCTAAGGTGCCATCGTGGTTTCTTCCCAGCTGAATTCACCACTCCTGATGGCCACTACTATGACATCCTGGAACTGCCCTACCACGGCGAAACTCTCAGCATGTTCATAGCGGCGCCCTACCAGAAGGAAGTGCCCCTGTCCGCCCTCACCAGCATCTTGGATGCTGAGCTCATCCGACAATGGAAAGGGAACATGACCAGACTGCCCCGTCTCCTCATCCTGCCTAAGTAAGCCATCCCGCTTGCCAACACCCTAATCCCGACACCCACCAGCTCTCCTAAAGCCACTGTCCCCATGTGGAGTTTCCCAGAAGGGACATGTGGGGGAGGCTGATGAGAAACCTTCTAGCCTGGGTTTGATTATGGTTTCTTATTTCATCATCATGCCTGGAGAAAGTTTCTACTGTTGGAGAGGAGACAGGTTTTTATAAAATCCATCCCCACATAGACCATGCACCAAATACCCACCCAGCAAGAGTCAGCCAAAGTGGAGCATAGTGGCGCAAGCCTGCAGCCCCAACGCTTGAGAGGTTGAGGCAGGACAGTGAGTTCAAGACCAGCCTTGGCTATGGGGACAAGACTGCTGAGGATATAGTTTAGTTTGTAGAGTGCTCACCTACCCTGCGTGAAGCCCCAGGTTAGACCCCAATACCGCATAGACCAGGCATGGAGGCACAAATTTGTAATCCTAACACTTGAAAGGCTAGCGTGGAGCGATAAGGCCAACCTGGGCTAGATGCAGCAAGACCCTATCTCATAAAGGGGGAGGGGTGCAGGGAAAGGGGTGGAGACACAGCTCAGGTGGCTGGGTGCACACGTACAAAGCCCTCAGTTCCATCCCCAGCACCCCATAAACCAGGCTGGTGGTGCACACCTGTCATCCCAGCACGAGGGGTGTGGAAGCAGGAGGACCAGGGGTTCAAGGTCATCCTCACTCTGTTCCTGGATTACATGAGACCCCATCTTAAAAGAAAAATTATAATAATAATAATAAGACCCACCAAAAGAGGAGCTAGAGAAATCAGTATGTAGGAGCTTCTAAATCATTCGACATCCATTTGTAAATGTCTCCTGCTCCCACCCCACCCCCTCCCTCACCTACTAACACTGAAAGGCATCAATCCCAAGACTGGGCAGAGGAGTGGCCACAGCTTCTGAGTAAGACTCCCCCTACTCCCCTCAAAAAAAAAAAAAAGAAGAAGAAAACAGATTTTTTTTTTCTTTTTTCTTTTCCCCTAATCCTTCTGCAGAATTGAAAGGGGTGGAGAGGGCTGGGACTGGGCAATTCCAGAATTACAGGGAAGCTCCCAGCCCAGGCTTCCCCTAAACTCCCAGATGCTCTAATGTCAGGCTTGGAGAAAGAGAGGAATAGAGTTGCTTTAGCTACTTAAGTCTACTGTTTTCCTCCTTCATCAAGATGGAGATAATGAGTCATGCCCTGGTGGGAAGCAGAGGGCCCCCCCAAGGTCTCACTGTGTGAGGCGCTCAGAAACAGCTTGCAGACCACAGTTATCTCCAGCCCCCTGGCAGGAGAATGCGAACCTGTTCCTCTCCTGCGGTCAAACGGAATACAATTATGTCAAACTGCTGTCTTATTTGGGGAAAGCCATTGGTCACGGGTTCGAGGGGGTGGCAAGACTGAACAATGTTTCATTAATGTTAGAAGTTTCTGGCAAGGAGGAAAAAAAAAGGCCAGACCCCCTAGCCAAATGAGATTTCAAAGACTTCTAATCCCATACTAGGGAGGAGGAGGCAGGAGGATCAGAAGTTCAAGGTCAGGGCTAGGGAAGTAGTTGAGTTGGTGGAATGCTTGCCCAAGTTGTTTGGAGCCCCGGGTTCAAACCTCAGCGCTACATAAATCAGGCATGGTGGTGCACACCTGTAAATCCTAGCACTCAGGGGGTAGAAGCAGGGAGATCTGGAGTTCAAGATCATCTTTGGCTACACAGTGAGTTTGGGGCCAGCCTGGGCTACATGAGATCCTGTGTCAAGCAAACACAGGATCTACTCTCTCCCACCGCCCTAGAGGACACCTGGTAGGTCCTGGGAGTAGCAGCGTTTGACGGGCGAACTAACCCTGTTCCCTGCTCCTGCTCGCAGGTTCTCTCTGGAGACTGAGGTGGACCTCAGAGGGCCCCTGGAGAGTTTGGGCATGACGGACATGTTTAGCCCAGTCCAGGCCGACTTCACAAGTCTTTCCGGTGAGATATAAACCCTCTCACTTCATTGCTTGCGAGGGTCAGGGTCCCCCGGGGAGGATAGAGCGGTGGCTAACCCGTCCCCCCTCCCCTCCCGCTCTGTTTCAGACCAAGAGCAGCTCTCTGTAGCTCAGGCACTGCAGAAAGTCAAGATCGAGGTGAACGAGAGCGGCACTGTGGCGTCATCCTCCACAGGTGAGTGGGGCTCTGCCTGTGTCAGCCTGCCACCTGGGGGGGGTGGGCAGTCACCCTGCAGGGAGGGAACCCAGAGCAAGCCCAGTCACCACCCTCCCCCAAACCTGTTCCTCCGTGTGGAAAATGGCTCCACTTCCCCCTGGGACCCTGCTGCCTCGTCTATGGCTCCCGAGGTCCCAGGATGCGGCCAGGACCCCAAAGGAAAACCTGAAGGAAGTGAATTTAAAACATTTGCTAGGCAGCGAGCCCTGAATACATTTGTGAATGATAGAGCTTAACCAAATCCTACAGGAAACCAGGGCTCAGAGAAAGTCTTGAAATTTAAGGGCAATGGTCAGAGAACAAAGAAACTACCCAAAGCCAGATAGTGTGGTGCATGCCTTGGAAGGCTGAGGCAGAAGGATGTAAGTTCAAAGAAGCAAGACCCTGTCCTGAAAACCAAGGACAGGGATTGTAGCCTGATGGTAGAGCACCTGCCTAGAATCCCCCAGTGAGGAGCTGGGGTGTGGCTCAGTGGTTGAGCACCTGCCTAGAATCCCCCAGTGATGGGCTGGGGGTGTGTCTCAGTGGTAGAGCACCTGCCTAGAATCCCCCAGTGAGGGGCTGGGGTGTGGCTCAGTGGTTGAGCACCTGCCTAGAATCCCCCAGTGATGGGCTGGGGGTGTGTCTCAGTGGTAGAGCCCCTGCCTAGAATCCCCCAGTGAGGGGCTGGGGTGTGTCTCAGTGGTAGAGCACCTGCCTAGAATCCCCCAGTGATGAGCTGGGGTGTGGCTCAGTGGTAGAGCACCTGCCTAGAATCCCCCAGTGAGGGGCTGGGGTGTGGCTCAGTGGTGAGAACTTGCCTAGAATCCCCCAGTGAGGGGCTGGGGTGTGGCTCAGTGGTAGAGCACCTGCCTAGAATCCCCCAGTGAGGGGCTGGGGGTGTGGCTCAGTGGGAGAGCATCTGCCTAGAATCCCCCAGTGAGGAGCTGGGGTGTGTGGCTCAGCTGTAGCGCTCTTGCTCTAGCATGCCTGAGGCTCTGGGTTCCATACCCACGACTAGTTTCTTTTAAACCACCTGAAAATCACTTCCCAGTGCTGACACCAGATAGACTAGTGTCGCTGCATCTCTTGGGACTATACTAGTGACAACATCCCCCTCACCCTAACACGGTGTCCCTTCTCTTCCAGCCATTCTAGTCTCAGCCCGCATGGCTCCTCAGGAGGTGGTTATGGACCGGCCCTTCCTCTTTGTGGTTCGGCACAATCCGACAGGTGAGCAGAACCCCCTAACATTCTCCTCTCTTCCTGCTATTTCTCAAAAATCATTATATACCTGCCCACCATGTAGATATCCCTTGAGCCTTTAGGGACTCAGCCAAGATTCTGGAACTCGGTTCCATTCCGTTCCAGCACCCTGAGATAGCCCACACAGTGCCAGGACCCCTGTCCTAACTTGGTCACATGGCAGCTGTGACTCACCTCCTTAGTTTCTCACCTGGCATGATTCTTCCCTCCCCCAGAGACAATCCTCTTCATGGGCCAATTGATGGAGCCTTGACAGCGGGAAGAGAAGCCTTCACTTGGGACAAAACTGGAGACGTTTATAAGCAGAAACTCTGAAGAAAAGAATTATTTTAAGTACTCTTTCTGGAGAACAAGGAGGCATTTCCTTTTCACTCCCACACTGGTAAATCTTTCCAACCGGCCTCCCAGACCTCGGACTCTCGAAGGGGAAAGAGTCGAACTCCCTCACTGGGAGTTGGACTCCCCTGTTCCACAAAGGTCTGTGATCCAGACCACAGACCTCACAGAATCTTCATCTGCTCATCTTTCTAACGTTCAGCCTTTGGACCTGGGTCCCACCAACGCCCCAGTGGGGTGGGGCCACAAGGCTTCCCCTCGGCATGCTTGGGCAAAAGTCATTTGTGTTCCAGTCCCGCTGTGGCCACCTCTTGCCCCTGTCTGCCATGGCTGGGGTGGGTGGCCATGGGCTAAAGGAAGAAGCGCTGCCTTTCTCTCAAGGCGCACTGCGGAACCGACCACCTTGCCCAGCTCCCAGGGCCAGCAGATGGACGGATCAAGTGTTTGCCCAGGACTGAGCCCTCTCCCAGCTCCCTGTGTGCCCTCCCCGACACAGCATGCATAGGTTATTTCAGAGTGTAGGTGACTTGTTTACATAGCTTTTTTCAACCCACAAACTCTTTCCCTTTTGGGAACAGTGAAAAGAAAGGTCAGATGTGTGTATGCCTGGCTCTTCATCCCCCCAACCTCCCAGAGGGGTGCAGGGGAGAGGCCAGGGGTGTGCGTGAATATTTATCACATTCTTCCTCTTGTATGCTTGTTGGAGAGAAAAAGCACTGTTAAGGAAAAAGCATTTTATTTAAACCATGGCACATGGTGTCCTAGTTGGGGTCTGTATTCCTGTATCTCAGGGGTGCGACACTCCACAAGCCTGCCCCTCCGGGTGGCCCCAGTGATGGGGGTTCACACTGCCGCCTAGTGGCAGCCTAACACACCCTTACCCCAATACTCGCCCCCCACCCCCACCCCCGTGGCTTTTTTTCCTTAGGGACCTTGCCAAGGTGATGCTTGACAGCCCACGTTAAAGGAAGAAGAAGAAGAAAAAAAAAAAAAAGATTGGGTGGAAGAGAGAGATTTGAGGGAGGGCAAAGTGGTTTCACATTTTCCCAATACATTCAGGAACAGAATGGCAAAAGGGGCTGTGTGACCTAACAGGACAGAACTTTCTCCAATTACCGGGTGACTCAGAGCCGCACTGGTGACTCACTTCAATGTGTCATTTCCGGCTGCTGTATGTGAGCAGTGGACACGTGGGGGGTGGAGGGGGAGGGGTGAAAGAGACAGCCAGCTCCCCGGTCAACCACCTTAGTTAGATAATCATTTTTGAAAGCCTCCTCAGCTGGGGGTATGATCAGAAAACCAATTTACTGAAAAATTGCACAAGAAGGTAACGTGAATGTAATCTCATAGCAGGGCCACTCTGCATCCATTATGCCTCCACCGGAAAAAAACAACTCCGTCTTTGTGTTTTCTTTCCTCTCTCTCTTCCTCTCCCTCTCTCTTTCTTTTTCCTTTTTTCATTATGCACTGGACAGCCACACACTGTACCCACAGGGGCCCCAAATGTGGGGTCGAATGTTCTTGAATGTTGTTGGTAAATGCTTTTTTTTTTTTTCACTTTTGATATATAAACAGGTGAATATGTTTTTAAAAACAGTAAAAATAAATGATATGCAAATAAAATTGCCTGCTTTTTGCCTTCTACGTTTTACTCAACACAAGGCATCAAAACCGTCCTGGGGATCGGTAAAATGCTTGCCACGCAAGACTGATGATCTGAGTTTAAACCCTGGATCCCACATGATGGAAGGAGAGAACAGAAACGTCCTCTGACCTCCACACACAGGACACGGCCCGTGCACCCACACTCACACACTCAGATAATGAGAATGAAACAGAGTTGAGGGACAGCCGACATGGCTCAAATGGTAAAAACAGTTGCTGACAAGCCCAAAGACCTGAGTTCAATTCCCAGAACCCACAGGGCAGAAGAACCGACTCTTACTTTTTTTTTTTTTTTTTGGTTTTTTGAGACAGGGTTTCTCTGTGTAGCTTTGCGCCTTTCCTGGAACTCACTTGGTAGCCCAGGCTGGCCTCGAACTCACAGAGATCTGCCTGGCTCTGCCTCCCGAGTTCTGGGATTAAAGGCGTGCGCCACCACCGCTGGGCCCGACTCTTCTTACAAGTTATCCTCTGACTTTGACACACCCATGCTGAGCACATACTTAGGTGCTCACACCCACACCCATAAAATAAATGTAAATAAAAATAAGCCATGACTGAGCACAAGCCAGTGCTCTAGCGCTTGGGAGGCAGAGGCAGGAAGAATCTCCAGTTCTAGGCTAGCTCAGCCTCGGGTATAAACTGGAATCGATAACTATAGCAAGAACGAAAAAGAAGCCATAACTGACCTCCGGTGGTAGGGACTTTGGTGAAGCGCACACCCTGTGGGAAAATCCATGAGACGGTCACCACAGCTCTGTGTCCCACCTCAAGGACACGTTGTACAGGGTCTGATTCTCCCCCAGGGGAAATCATCCTTAAAACAGGGAAAGGGAAGGCTGGGGACAAGGCTCAGCTGATGCTTGCCCAGCCTGGACAAAGCTCTGGGTTTGATCCTTGGAACTCCATCAAAGCAAGCATGGTGACACACGCCTGTAGTTCCAGTGCCTGGGAGGTGGAGGCAGGAGGATTCAGAAATTCAAGATCGTTTTGGGCCATGTAGTGAATTTGTAGCCAAACTGGGCTGTGTGAGACCTTGTCTCCAGAAAAACAAAAGGAGGAAAAAAGAAGAGAGAGAGGGTGGGGGGTGGGGAGAAGGAAAGGTAAGCTGGGCAGTGGTGGCGCACAACACAGCACTTGGGAAGCAGAGGCAGGCAGATCTCTGTGAGTTCAAAACCAGCCTGATCTACAAGTTTCAGGCCAGCCAGGGTTACATGGACAGACAAACCCTGGCGAGAAGGGGGTGGGGGTGGGGGCTGATTAATTGAAAGAGGAAGGAGAAGGGGAGGGAAAAACAGGGTGGGGCGTGCCTGTAACCCCAGCACTTGTTGATGGTTCGAAGCTGGATACCAGAACGAGCTTCACAGTGAGATTGTGTCTCCGAAGCTGGAGGGCCAGGCTTGGCGGTGCACACCTGTAAGTCCAGCATCTGGGAGGTAGAGGCAGGAAGATCAAGAGTTCAAAGTCATTCTCTGCTACATAGTGAGTTCAAGGTCAGCCTGGGGTATGTGAAAACAAGGAGGGAGAGGAGGGGGTGGGGAGAAAGGGAGACAGAGATCCAGATCTGCCAAACACTTCCCACCCACACCCAAGCGCCTAATCTCTGTCGGTCTCTGGACTCTTGAATCTATTCCTCTATCGTTTCCTTCCATCACGAACTCCCCCCCCCACACACCTCTACCCCTGCTCGCCATTCCTCCAGCCCCAGATTTTCCTTCTGGGATGGCCCAGCAAAGCCAGCCAGTGGGATCACTTTCAACATGGCCCCTGTTAGACTTTCCAGGCCTATAACAATGCTTGTCTTCATGTGTCTAGGAACCAGGGCTCTTTTGTTACGTACATACTCTCCATAGCCACTTTTAAAGATTCTCTCTCTCTCTCTCTCTCTCTCTCTTGTTCTACCTCCAGTTTGGGGCTTGGGGGCTTATTCATTTCTGGTGTGTGTGTGTGTGTGTGTGTGTGTGTGTGTGTGCGCGTGCGCGCTTGTCTTGTGCAGGGCTGGGATTGGCAAGAGTTCTCTAGGCTGGCTAGAACTGACCGGTGAGGGGCTGGGGACTTGGCTCAGTGGTAGGATGCTTACAGAGCGTGGGTGAGGCCCCGGGCTCAGTCTCCAGCACACAACAGAAACTTGACAGAATTAAAAGGACAAAGGGCTTAGCTTAACCTCGAGATTCAAACCAGATAGTTCAAGACTGAGATTGTGGGCCAAACTTCAGCTGAAGGCAGGCACCATGGCTCAGTGGATAGAGGCATTCGCTGCCGAGCATGAGGATGCGAGTTCCATTCCCAGGGCTGATACGGTGTGGTGGAGAGAAAACTGAAGACTGATGGATGTCAATCGTCTGCTGACCTTCATATGTCAACCATGGCACGTGCATCTCTCTACTCATGAACACACACACACACACACACACACACACACACACACGAAAAGGAAATAAGTGTAAAAGAAGAAAGAAAACAACCCTCATCTGACAATAGTTTCCATCCTCCTGCCTCACTCTCTTGTACAAGTCCCCTTTGGGTGCAGGGGTGGGTAGCTAGGGTCATGAAGACAGCAGTCTAAGAAGTCAAGGACACGGGGACCCAGATACAATCTCCTTATGTCCCCAAAAATGTGAGCAGTTCTAGGCCTCGGGGTGAAGGCTGAATAGTGACCCATTTATAATAAGAGATTTTCTTTTAAAAACTTACAAGGAACTCTACATCGGAAAAAAAAAAAAAAAAAGCTCAAAAAAGCAGGACTCGTGAGCCCTAATTCTCCAACAGACAGTTCAAAAATGGCCTCACATGCTGAGAAGGCTCCAGAGAAAAGGATTCTTCAAAAGGTCCCCTCACTGCAGCGGAGTCCAGCACGGCGCTGCCCCACTTAACAGCTTCTCTGCTATTCTCAGAGGCAGCCAAGATAAAGACGGTGAGGGACCTGGGCGACCTCACAGCGTGCGGCCTGCCCGGCCTCTTTGACTTCTGCCTGCCCTGCTTTCCTCGGCCTCCCAAAGTTTTTCTTCTTTTCTCTCTTTCTTTAGAGATGAAAAACTAAGATCTGTCCCCAGCCACCACGCCCAGTTTTTTTAATTTATTTTTTTTATCAATATTACACAGGGGGATTGTTTATCTGCCCACGGACAGGCAATGAACACAAATGTGGGAAACCCTCCGTGATAAAAATATTCTATAAAGACCACATCTGCTAAGGAGACGTGACCTGTTTTCCAAACTTTTTCCTTTTCTTCTTCTTCTTTTTTTTTTTTTTTTTAAACAGGATACCATTAAATGGCCTTGGCTATCCCTGATCTCACAATCCTCGTGCCTCACGCTACTGAGTGCAGGGATTGTGTGACACATTGCCAAATAATAACCATGGGATTTCAGTTGTGTTTGTTTGTTTTGAGACAGGGTCTCACTATGTAGACCAGGCTAGCCTGGAACTCTTAGCAATCCATCTGCTTCTGCTTCTCAAGTGCTGGAATTAAAGGACTCACTAATCTTAAGAATGTTTTGTTTGAGCCGGGTGGTGGTGGCTCACGCCTTTAATCCCAGCACTCGGGAGGCAGAGCCAGGCGGATCTCTGTGAGTTCGAGGCCAGCCTGGGCTACCAAGTGAGTTCCAGGAAAAGGCGCAAAGCTACACAGAGAAACCCTGTCTCGAAAAACAAACAAACAAACAAACAAACAAACAAGAATGCTTTGTTTGTTTTGTTTTAAGACTGGGTCTTGATATGTAGCCCAGGCTAGCCCCAGCATCCTGAGTGCTGGAATGACGGGCATGTAACATCACACGGGGCTCAGGGAAATCTTCTTTTTAATTAGTATTTTTAGATTTATTCATTTATTTTTATTTTATTAGTATGGCTGTTTTGTCTGCATGTATGTCTGTGCACATTTATTTACTGTGTGGGTGTACATGTGTGCACAGACATACATGTGCTTCTGAGGAGGCAGAAAAAAGCATTTGGTTTTCTGAAACTGGAGTTGTTAGTCATAGATGACTATGAGCTGCCATGTGGGTGCTGGGACTTGAACCCAGGTCCTCTGGAAAAGCACTCAGTGCTCTTAACCACTGAGCCACCTCTCCAGCCCTTAAACCATTTTTTTTTTATTTTATTTTATTTTTTTTTGGTTTTTCGAGACAGGGTTTCTCTGTGTAGCTTTGCACCTGTCCTGGGACTCACTTGGTAGCCCAGGCTGGCCTCGAACTCACAGAGATCCGCCTGGCTCTGCCTCCCGAGTGCTGGGATTAAAGGCGTGCGCCACCACCGCCCGGCTTAAACCATTTTTAAAGTGGTCCACCAAGTAAGTCTCATTATAGTAACAGTGGCAAACATTTATGTAGCAATGAGGAAACCTGAGACAGCGTCCTCGAGAGGACTCAGCAGGTAAAGGCTGTTGTCTCCAAAATGAGCTGAGTTCAATGCTCAGAACCCCGGAGGGAGGAGGGAATGTACCCCTGCAGGTTGTCCTCTGTCCTCCACACCCATGGCACATGCTCACCCACACAATAAGTAAATAAATGTTAAAAAAAAAAAAGTTTCAAAGAAGTATGTATTAACTTAAAAAAGAAAGAAAGAAAGAAAGAAAGAAAGAAAGAAAGAAAGAAAGAAAGAAAAACAGATTAAGAAACTGGATGGTTCTATCAGCAGTATTTTTGAGACAGTGTCTTGTTATATAGCCCAGGATGGCTTCAATCGCCTGGGCTTAACAACTTGCTAAGTCGCTAGGACTATGGACAGTAACTAATGCACCCTAATTCCTGCTAATATTATCATAGCTACCTAACAGCACGACAGAGGACAATATCTGTACTTCTGTCACTATATGTATTGACTCTTTGTGGCATTTATGAATGAGAATAAGTCTCTCCAGACACCAAAAGTGCTTAGAAGAGCCATGAGACAGCCCAGTGAGATGGCTCAGTTGGTAGAAGTACTTGCTGCCAAGCCTGGGGAACTAAGTTCGATTCCTGGGTCCCACATAACAGAAGGAGAGACCGGATTCCTGAAAGTTGTCCTCTGATCTCCACATACATGACATGGTATGTGCATCCCCTCCCCCCCCCCACACCGCAATCAGTCATCATTGTGTTGTTTGAGCGCTCGCGTGTGTGTGTGTGTGTGTGTGTGTGTGTGTGTGTGTGTGTGAGTGTAAGAGCTTATACACAGCCAGGCAAACCATTTTGGCCTCATGTTCCCGTCTCCAGCGCCTGAATTCACATACGCCACTCTTTAGCCTAAACAGAAGCTTCCTGGGTGAGGCGTGTGTGTCATCGCGCGTGTCCGTCCCCCCCCCCCTCCCACCAGATGTCACATTGACTCTAATGGAATGCTCTTTTCTGGATGGAAACAGCTGTGTCTTCAAACAAAATCGTGCCAAAATTTTGAACTCTGTTGTTTAGCTTAGAGTCACTTAAAAGACAAACCCGGGGCTGGGAACGTGGTTCAGCTGGCAGAGTGCTTTCCCTCCTGTGCACGACGCCCTGAGTTCTAGCCCCAGAACGCCACAAAACCGGACACAGCGGCGCAGGCCTGTATCCCAGCACTCCTGTAACCGAGGCAGGAGGATCAGAAGTTGTAGGTCACGTTTGGCTCCGTGGCAAGTTTGAGGCCAGCCTTTGATACGTGAGACCCCCATCTCCACCAACGAGGTGTGTGGGGAAAGTATTAGCGGTTCACTGAGACGGCTCAGCGGGCAAAGGCGCTTGCCACCAAGGCTGACAACCTGAGTTCCATCCCCAGGACCCATATTGATATGGAAAGAACCAACTTGGGCAAGGGTCCTCTGACCTCTACATGTGCGCCATGGCGCGTACACACAGACACAGACACAGACACAGACACAGACACACACACACACACACACACACACACACACACACACACACGTCTTGTTTTATTGTTCTGGTTTCTAGGGTTGTTTTGTTTTAGGAGAATAGGCCTCACTGCTTAGCCAGGGATGGCCTCGAACTTGTCATTCACCTGTCTCAGCCTCTCAAATAAGAGGATGACAGGTGTGTGCCAGCATGCCCAGGTAGGATTGAATAAGCTGTAAAGAGTAGAGAATCGTGATGATCATGGTTCTGGAGGCTGGGAAGGCCAGAAGCACAGGGCTGGCATCCATTCAGCTTCTGCCGGGGGCCTGGCGCTGCTTCCCGTTGGGGGGGGGGGGAGGAGAGGGCAAATGGCTGTGTGTGCAGAGGAGAGAAAACGGGGAGGGTGGATTCCATTTATAACAACGCACTTTCAATGACTAATCCAGCTCAAAGGAGCGAGGAAGTCATCATCATTCCCCTTAATGGCTGTGTTAGTTACTTTTGTGTTGTTGTGAGAAAAAAAAAAACTCACAAAAGCAGCTCCAAGCAGAGTTTGCTGCGGCTCACAGTCTGAGGGTACAGTTCCCTCAGTCCCTCACGGTGGGGAGGGGATGACAGCAGTGTGGGGGGGCAGGGGGTGAGGCAGCAGGCCACATCGCATCTGAAGTCAGGAAGCAGAGAGATGCTGTGCTCGGCTCACTGTCTCTGTTTTATTTAGTCTGGAGTCCCAGTGGATGGGATGACGTCACCCACATTCAGGGTGGGTTTTCCCGGCTCAGTTAAACTCCCTGGAGATGCTGCACGGTAACACCAAAAGCTATGTCTGTCTCCTAGGAAATTCTCAATCCAGGCAGGCTGACAAGGAAGATTAGCCATCACAGAGTTAGTTTGACTCATGATTTCAGGGGGACACAGTCCATCACCCCGGGAGACACAACAGAATGGCTCCATCTAGGGCAGTGGGGGCATGATGCCGTGGTTCCTCACATGGTAAGAGATCAGGAAACGGAGAGCTAGATGGGAACAAGGGGTGGGTATCACCTTCAAAGACCAGTGACGGACTTCCGTCAGCCACGCCCCGTGTTAGTTACTTTTCTCACTGCTGTGATAGAATACACTGACAGAGACAATTCCAAGAGGAAAGGGTTTGCTGTAGTTCACAGTTCAAGGGTCACAGTCCACCACTAGGCAGGTGGAGTGGGAAGCAGCTGGTCACATGACACCCACAACCAGGAACGGAGTGATGAATGTTGGTGCTCAGCTCCCTTCTCTACTCCGGTACAGGGTCCCCCTAGGGAATGGTGCCACCCACAGTGGAAGGATCTCTCCACTTTATGAGATGAAGATAACCCCCACCCTGGGGGAACTCTAGACTGTGTCAAGTTGTCAATTAATGTTAACCATCACACACACACACACACACACACACACACACACACACACACACACGCTTCCTAACAGGCTCCACAGCTTGGGGACAGGGTGCTTTAAATACGGCCTTGTAGGAGGCATTTCAGCTTCAAACCATAACTATCCCCTAACCATCTCTCTCTCTCTCTCTCTCTCTCTCTCTCTCTCTCTCTCTCTCTCTCTCTCTCTCTCTCTCTCATGACTATGGGTGTTTTGTCTGTCTGTCTGTCTGTGTACCACATGTATGTCTGGTGTCTGCTAAGTGCAGAAGAGAGCATCAGATCCCCTGGAACTGGAGTTACAGATGTTTGTGAAGCACCACGTAGTGTTGGGAATCAAATCTGGGTCCTCTGCAGGAACAATGAGTTCTTAACCACTGAGCCATCTCTCCAGCCCCAGCCCTAATCTCACATCTTACAGGCCCCGCTTCCCAATGTTGTCACACTGAGACCCACACTTAATCTATCTCAAAACTCATCCATGTGGGTCACAACTAGGGGTAGTCAGAAAACACCATTCTGGGGCTGGAAACGGGGCTCAGCCTGCTGAGGCAAGAGCTTGCTGGGCAGAGGTGCGGACTTGACCCCACAGACTCTGTGTAAAGCTGGGTGCAGCAGTATTCATCTGTCATCCCGGTGCTGGGGAGGCAGAGACAGGCCGGCCCTGGAGCTCACCGGCCGGCCAGTTAGTGAGCTCCAGGTTCAAGGGGACCCTGTCTCCAAAATGGAGGTGAGGAATCAAATGAAGACACTTGCCAACAAGCCTGATGACCGGAGTTCAATCCCCGAGACCCACACGATGGAAGAAGAGGACAGATTCCTGAGAGTTGTCCTCTGACCTCCACATGTGAAAAACATGTGCACAGGCACGTGTGAGCATGCACACACACACACACACACAAATGTAATAAACATGAGTAAACAAGATGGAGATCAATTGGGGAAGACACCAGATATCCATCTTTGTCCTCCACATGCACATACACACGTGTACATGCAGACAACTCACATGCACACACCCGTATAAACATGTACACAGATGGCACATGTGCACATAAGCACATGCGTGTGTGTACACGCACACACATATACAGAAACAAACAGCTCTCTTCCGGGTGATGGGGAGAAATGAAAATGCACGTGACAGCATCCCACAGGAGCCGGAGACCCAGCTGAATCGATGAGGCTGAGTCATAAGCAGTCAGCGGAGAACTCACAGCGAGGAAATTTACCAGGCAGTGCTTTGTGACATGAACAGAAACCAGCTCTGACTAACTGAAGCCCAGCAGGGGGAACGGGACAGCAGGGGAACGGAGTCACGTATGAAGAACAACGCCCCCCATACACCTGTGCTCCCCTACCCCAGCCATCCTCGCTGAACGCGGGATACCTCATCAGCACCACCACACCGCTGTCTGAGGGATTTTACTCTCTGACGGTCTTGAGAGTCCAATCTATCCTACATTGCCTCACCCACTCCTAGACCAAAGTCCACGCGGTCGGGTGCATGAACGCGCAGAGCTGGACACAAAGGGTCATGTGAGCAGGGTGTGGTGGCATGTACCTGTAATCCCAGTGCTCGAGAGACTAAGAGAGCCAGGACAGCCCTGGCTGTGGAGTCACTTGGAAGCTAGTCTTGGGGTGGCTTCTTAAGACCCTGTCTCAAAAAAAAATTTTTTTTAATTGTAAATGATGTCAAATGGGGGCGGGGGGTATGCTCAGGTGGTAGGGTGCTTGCCTAGCAGGCATGAAGGCCTGGGTCCCATCTCCAGCACAGCATTAACCAGGTGGAGTCGGGCATGGTGGCGCACGCCTTTAATCCCAGGACTCAAGAGGTAGAAGCGGGCAGATCTCTGAGTTCGAGGCCAGCCTGGTCCACAGATCGAGGTCCAGGACAGACAGCACTACACAGAGAAACACTGTCTAGAAAAGCAAACAAACAAAAAGCAAAACAGATGTGGCGGCTCCTGCCGGCAATCCCAGCCCTGGGGAAGTAGGGGCAGGAGGATCCTAAGTTCAAGACCATGCTCAACTACATAACAAGCTCGAGATAAGCCTGGGCTACTTGAGACCCCATTTCAAAAAAATAAAAATAAAGATGATGTCATCCGAGGACTCTGATGACATCTGGGACAGTGGCACCCCTCCAAGCTGTCTTCTGCTGTCTCCATCTGTACAAACGGAGTCACACACACCCCTCTAGCTCATCTTTGATTCTTCTCCCTTCTTTACCTCATAGATCATTTATCAACTTCGGCTGATTAGCTCATCACAGTCAACTCTGATTGTCTTCCTCCATTTCCTCCTTGTGCCTCGATAACCCACCTCCTTTGTGATCTCCTGGCCCTCCATCAATGCTTTCCAATTATCCCACACATTGCTATGTGACTAACACTCTAACCACGGAGCCGGCTCACAGCTTCTCACCACTATTTTCATTAGGTGGCTCACCAACTCCAATAGCCGTAATCACTCCCAACTGCCCACTGCATCAAACCCTAACACCTCCCCAGGCACCAGCAGTAAGGAACCCTCTTGTGTGGTCTCAACTTCCATTACTCACAAACAATTAAGCAACCCAGTCCATCACCTTTCTGTCATTCCGGACGAATGACAGGCAAAATGCTTCTTTGTTTGCTTGTTTCTAAGATGTACTGTGTTTCTGTGTCTGTGTGGATGTGCGGGCGCCCAAAGGACGTAAAAAGCGAGCTGCAGAATCCTAGGAGCTGTGGTTACAGGCGGGACTGGGAGCCACCTTACATGGTGCTGGGAATCAAACTCAGGTCCTCTCTATGCTCTCTAGCTCTAGCTGCTCTATTTCTCTTCCTTCTCCTCCTCCTCCTCCTCCTCCTCCTCCTCCTCCTCCTCCTCCTCCTCCTCCTCCTCCTCCCTCTTCTCCCTGTTTGTTTTGTTATCTTGTTATTTGTTTTGCTTTGGATACAAAACCTCACGTAACCCAAAGCTGACCTTGAACTCACCGTATAGCATCTAAATACTTGGAATTCCTGAACCTCCTGCCTCTGTCTCTCAAGTGCTGGGATTACAAGTGTGTGCTGCTACAGCTGTTTATACTAGTTACATTCTCATCAGCCAAGCAGCGTACTGAGCTACATGCCTGGCGCAGGAGGGGAACAGGTAATAGGGCTGTCACCTCCCATGATCCCCTTCAGGATCTTGCTGCTCTCCCATCTTCCAGGTGGAAAGACAAGATAGGCAAACCACCCAGGAACCATGGCCAGCTTCCACACCTAGCAAGCCGGGTCGGGAACACCTACCTTCCAGACAATTCTCTTGTGAATCGCCTCTTTTCCGCAGTTAGGCAAAGTGCGATGAGGAATTCTAGGATTTCTCAGCTTTCCAGGGAGTGTAGGGGCTCGCATCTCTGGAGCTTCCAAACTTAGCAGCCTGTTGGCTGGTTCTCCGCTCCTCTTTCTTTTTAATGTTTATTTGTGCGTGCGTGTTCGTGTGCCTCTGTGTGTGTGTGTGTTTGTGTGTGTGAGAGAGAGACAGTCAGAGACAGAGACAGAGACAGAGAGTATGCACTTGCTATAATATGATTGGAGGTCAGAGAACAACTCATGGGAACTGTATGTGAGAATCATGTGTGTCCATACTACTCCAGAGAGCGGAGGAGAAGGAGAGAGAAAGAGTACACACTATGAGTTTATTACTATTTATTCTTCCACTATGTGGGTGGGAATCAAACTCAAGTTATCAGGCTTGGCAGCAGAGGTACTTTTATTCATTAAAACTGTCTTTTTTTTTTTTTTTTTTTTTGGTTTTTCGAGACAGGGTTTCTCTGTGTAGCTTTGGAGCCTGTCCTGGAACTCACTCTGTACACCAGGCTGGCCTTGAACTCACAGAGATCCACCGGCCTCTGCCTCCCGAGTGCTGGGATTAAAGGCGTGCGCCACCACCGCCCGGCTAAACTGTCTTTTTTTTTTTTTTTTAAAGACCTTTTTATTTATTTATTTTATGCACGTGCCTGCAGACATCTTTACCCACTGAGCCATCTTGCCAATCCTTCATTTTTGAAAACTCTTTTATTTATTTTTATGTGTATACGTGTGTATGCTCCTGCATGAGTCTATGTGCACCATGTACCTACGTGGTGCCTGAAGAGGCCAGAGCCTGTCAGATCCTGTAGAGCTGGAGTTAAAGTGGTGGTGAACCACCCAGTGTGGGTGCTGGGACCCGAACCTGGATCTTCTCAAATAGCAGTCAGCACTCTGAACCACAGAGCCATTCTCCAGCCCAACCCTTTGTTTTTTTGTTTTTGTTCTGGGTTTTTTTTTTTTTTTTTAAATAAAGAGATGGCGGGGGCTGGAGAGATGGTTCTGCAGTTAAGAGCACTGGCAGCTCTTCCAGAGGTCATAGGGTCGATTCCCAGCATGGCAGCTCTCAACTGTCCGTGACTCCAGTTCCAGAGGATCCAACACCCTCACACAGACATACATGCAGGCAAAAACACCAATGCACATAAAATAAAAATAAATAAATTATTAAAAAAAAAATAAAGACAGGGCGAGTTGAATGGCTCACCTATAGCTGGGCGGTGGTGGCGCACGCCTTGAGCCCAGCACTCGGGAGGCAGAGCCAGGCGGATCTCTGTGAGTTCAAGGCCAGCCTGGTCTACAGAGTTCCAGGAAAGGCAACAAAACTAAACAAAGAAAACCTGTCTTGAAAAACCAAAACCATCTCTGATCTGGAAGAAATAAAGGAAATGTATTAAAAAAAAAAAAAAAAGAAAAGAAAAAAGAAAAACCAAAACCAAAAAAAGTTAAAGACAGATTCCATTCCACGGGAATTGGGTTCTCTTCCAACCGATCCAGGATATTACATCCATACCGAAGAACAAGAAACGGTGAAAACATGTAAGGCTTTACCAGCAATTTCTTGATGAACAAACAGAAATAATAACAGCATGTGTTGCAGCCGACGATCAAGAAACAAAGCTGCCACTGGGCATGATGTTAGGGTGGCATGTAGCATGGTACACGCCTTTAATCCCAGTACTTGTGTAGCAGAGGCAGGGGATCTCTGTGAGTTCGAGACCAGCCTGCTCTACATAGCAAGTTCCACGCTAGCCAGGGGTACATAATGAGATTCTGTCTAAAAATTACAATAAGTGATAATAATAAAGCACAGGGCTGGAGAGAAGGCTTTGCTGTCGAGAGCATTTATAGAGAACCCGAGTTCAGTTCCCAGCACCCACATCAGGAAGCTCCAGGGCATCTCAAGCCTCTTCTTGCCTCCAAGAGTACCCATACTCACAAGAGCATACCCACATACATACATAGACAGATACACACACACACACACACACACACACACACACAATTTAAAAATAAAAACAATTAAAAAAAATACAGTTGTTTCTTGCCCCCAACCTTATTCAGTTAAGGTCTTTGTAGTTTCAGTTCCCTAAAGTCAACTGTAACCCAAAAATATTAAATGGCAAATACCCAGAAGTAAACAATCCACAAGCTTCCTATTTATTTTTATTATATATATATGTATATATAGTTTGTTTGTTTTGTTTTTTTTTCAAGACAGGGTTTCTCTGTGTAGTTTTTTGATGCCTGCCCTGGATTTTGCTCTGTAGACCAGGCTGGCCTCGAACTCACAGAGATCCGCCTCCCAAGTGCTGGGATTAAAGGCGTGCGCCACCACCACTCTGTCTTATTATACATTTATTTACTTATTTATTGTGTGTGTGCACTTGCCATGACATGGATGATCAGAAGACAACTTGTAGGCACCAGGTTTTTCCTTCCACGACACAGGTTCCAGGAGTCAAACTCAGGTCAGGGCTTGGGGACAAGTGCCTTTACCTGTTCAGCCATCTCACTGGTCTTTTATTTTTGTCTGACAGTGTCTCGTGTACCCGAGGCTGGCCTTGACCTAGCTACGTAGAGAGAAACGATTTTCAACCCCTGATCCTCCTGCCTCCACCACCCAAGGGCTGGGATGACAGGTGTTCACCACTTCACCCAAGGTATGCTGTGCTGGGAGCAAAACCCACGATTTCACACGGGGCAAGCGGGCACTCCAGCAGCTGAGCCACATTCCCTGCCCCAGTTCGAGAGCTTTAAATCGCATGCCATTCTTAGGGACTCCCCCTCTGTCCCAAATCGTCTCATTGTCCAACACTCACACGTTCACTACTTAGTGGCCATCTTGGTTGTGAGGTTGAGCACAGTGCTTGTGTTCAAATACCACATATTCTGCTGAATGGTTCTGAAGTGCAAAAGAAGTGAGGGTGATAACTCCATGGCAACACACTGTAGTAACTGTTCCATTTCAGCATGTGGGCTTTTTAATATCTATTTTTTAATTTTTATTCATGTGTGTCTATGTATGGGCATAGATGTGAAGATGCCCCCCAAAGGCCAGAAGCTGGATCCCTGGACATAGAATTAGAGGCACTCGTGAGTCACCCACTGGGGATGCTGGGACCTGAACTAGGGTCCCCTTCAAGTGTAGTACCTGCTCTTAACCACTAAGCCATCTCTCCAGCTCCTAATATTAGTCCTTATTATTATTTTGGTCCTTAGGTTCATTCTGTGCATAATTTATAAATCAAACTTTATTATCGGTATAGGAAAACTTCAGTCCATGATTTCACACAGTCTGAGGCTTCAGGAGTCACCTGGGAGACTTGGGGTGCAATCTCCAGAGGATAAAGGGTGAGTGTGGTTTTAAACCTTCAGCCTAAACACATTGAGTGTTTTCCTTATATCCACACCTCCTTAGTGGAGAGAGAGACAAAGAAAAGGAGAGGGAAATGGGGAGGGAGAGAACACTAAAGCTCTTGCTACAATTCTTTTTGAGTTCACATTTAGGTGTCGTTTACATCTGTTGCATTTTAATTTTGACCCACGCTTTTTTTGTTTTGTTTTGATTTGGGGGTTTGTTGTTGCTGTTTGCTTTTACTTATTTATTTATTATTAAGACAGCTTCTCTCTTTACATAGCCTAGGCTGGCCTTGAACTCTCTTGACCGATCCTCTTGCCTCTGCCTCCCCAGGGATCAGATTACAGGCGCGTACAATGATGCCCGGCTAATATGGTTTATTTGTTTGTGTAGTTTTATTGTTTGTTTGGCTGTTCTGTTGTTGTTTTGTTTTTGACATGGTGTCTCAGCCCAGACTGTGAACTGGCTATGTAGCCAAAGATAACTTTGAACTCATGATCCTGATCTGTCTGCCTCTACTTTCCAAACTCCAGTATTACAAGTTTACAAGTGTAAACCATCACTTGTACACTTGTACACACGCGCACACACACACTATATATATATATATATATATATATATATATATATATATATATATATATAATTTTTATTTCTATTTCTCGAGACAGAGTTTCTCTGTGTAGTTTTGGTGTCTGTCCTGGATCTCACTCTGTAGACCAGGCTGGCCTCGAACTCACAGAGATCCGCCTGCCTCTGCCTCCCGAGTGCTAGGATTAAAGGCGTGCACCACCACCGCCCGGCTGTTTTAGTTTCAAGATTACATTTCATGTATGTATTTTGTGTTGCTCGGGAGCGTGCCGTGTGGGAGCGTGCACATGCCAGGGTGCTCGATTGTGGGGGTGTCAGGGGACAACTTGCAGGAGTCAGTTATGGTCTGGGGGACCTTCTGTATGATCGGAGCCATCGTACCCGCACTGTTTGGTTGCACCACCACACCGCCTTGCTTGTTTGGGGGACAGGGTACTGTTATGTCGCCCTGAGCTGTTCTTGACCTCTGCGCCCCTAGCCTCCCTCGTGCGGCCCCACCACCACCCTTGGACCGATCGTTCCCACCGTGCTCCCGCTTCGGTGCTCGGCTCCCTGCATCATTCCTCCTCGCTCACCTCTCACCCTTTTCCCGCCTTCTTCCCCCCCCCCCCCGAAAATGCTCCACAGCTCGAGGCCCTTCATTGTCCCCCCCCACCCCCCGCTACCCCCGCCCTTCCCATCCTCCAATCAACCCACCGAGACAGCCTTGTTACCATGACGACCGAGCTTCTGCAAAGCCGAAGTCAGGGACCTGGTTGCCATGGTTTCCGCTTCTCCGCCTCCAGCCCCGCCCGCGCGCCGGGTGGGATGGGAGGGGGGTGGGGTGGGGGTGCACCGCGGCCCAGCGTTGGCGCCTGCGCAATGCGGCCGCTCGAGGGAGCCGGCGAGGCCCGGGAGGGGCGGGGCTTCAGGCGGAGAGGGAGGGAAAAGAAAAGAATCGGACGGGGAGTGGAGCTGGCGCCTACGGTGGCCGGAGAGGGACGTGCCGGGCCGGAGGCTGCAGGATGGTAGGCTGTGCTGGGAGGGAGGGGACGGGGACCCGAGGGGCGTGGGCTGTACCTGCGGGGGTCCGGAGGAGACGGGGGACGCCTTTGGTGGGAGGCGCCGTGTCTTCCCTGTGGTCCGCCGAGGATCCACTTCCCGGAGCGGCCGGGGCGAGCCGACCTCGGGAGCTGGAAATGGCACTCGGGACAGGGGCGGGGAGAGAGAGGGGACTGGGCTGGAGGGTGGCGGGACCGTCCCGAGCAGGGTGCAGCGCTCGGGGCGCGGGGTTCGGTCCTCGAGACGGCCCCGGTCACTGCTGCAGGGGCGGGCACTCGAGGAGGGGGCGCCGGGGTCACGCCGGAGGGTCGCGGGGCGCCGAGTCCCCTTCCCAGGAGGCCCGGGGAGAGCCGTGTGGGAGGGGACGGTTTCCGGGTCTCCGGAGGACTCCCCGACTTCGGCATTCCCGGCTCTCCACCCTCCCCAATCCATTCTCTTTTCCGGAACCCAGGCCTTCCGCCTTCCTGCCGTAGTTATCACCTCTGTAGCTTGGCCACACGCGGTTTCTTCAGTTCTTCCCAGTCCCTGTCCCCCCCACCAGCTCCCGCCCCTAGTTTCTGGGGTCTTTGTTCCTTTTCATTTGTAAGCTGGAAGTGCCGCACACACCCAGAGATTCCAGCCCTGGCCATGTTCACAGATCTGTTTGCTGGGAACTGAGTTCAGGATATGGAACCAGGAACCCCTGCAGCTGGGAAAAAACTAGATCCACAGAGCTGTGAGGACTCTGCTTGCTCTTTATTCCTCAGACATTCCCTAGGAGAGCCATCTGGGTGACCGGACCCTCAATGAGGGACTGCGGGATCTGGTGTCTGGGATGAAAGGTCAGGCCTTTGAGCACACACCTGTAACCCTGGCACTCAGGAGGTAGAAGCAGGAGGATCAGAAAATCAAGGGCAGCCTGGGCTACAAAGGGAATATAGATCAGTCAGCCTGAGCTACATGAAACACTTTCTCAAAAAAAAAAGAAAGAAAAGAGGGCCAGAGAGATGGCTCAGCTTATAAAGTAAAGGTACTTGCCAACTTGAGTTCAATCCCTGGGACCCTTATGGTGGAGCAGAGAACTGACTCCACAAAGTTGTCCTAGGACCTCCACATGTGGGTAGTGGCACATGGGTGCCCCCCATATAAAATAACATTTTAGAAAAATGGAAAGAAAGCCAACACTAGGATCCAAATGTGTGGATGGCAGAGGGCACGATCTGAATATCCCTGTACCAAGTGCAATTCGGATATATGTACGATACAGACAAGACTGTCAACAAGCATGGGGCTGGCATGGAGAGGCCGTATGTCACGGGGCATCTCAGGGCTTATGGCAGGCTGGGTAGAGTCCCGACCTCTCTGAGGCATGGGGTCTAGAAGGAGCATAAGTAGAACTGTAGTCTGTTGACATCCGCTTGTCATGAGGCCAGGCATCTTATTCCTCGTGGAAGACAAGCTTGGGAAAGAGGAGGTCAGGGATGCACAGTAGGCCTAGCATGTTATAGGGCCTACTGTGCGCCACGCACACCCATGAAGTAACTCATTTAAGAATTCCTTAAGGGAGGAGGGGTGGAGGGAGAGATGGCTCAGCCATTAAGAGCACTTGCTGCTCTTCCAGAAGACCCAGCTCAGTTCCCAACACCTATGCCAGGCTGCTTGCAACCGTCTGTAACTCCAGATCCGGCAGATGTGATGCCTCTGGCCTCCTTGGGCACTGCACTCATGTGCTGCTCCCCGCTGTGTAGACACACAGCACACACTTACACATGATTAAAAACGGGCTAGAGAGATGGCTCCGGGCTTAAGAACATGTGTTACTCTTGCAGAGGACCTGGGCTTGATTCCCGTCACCCTCATGGTGGTTCACAACCATCTGTAACCCTTGTCCTGGGGGAATCCAACAGGCAGGCATGTGACTGTTTCAAACACACAGAGTTAAATATCTCTAATTAATAAGAAGAAAGACAAATCTTAAAAGAATTCTATAAGGAAAGTAACTTTATTGTTTCTGTCTTGCCGGTAAAGAAACTAAGTTTCAAAGACAATAAGATGGCTTAGCGCGGAAAGGCGCTCGCTACCAAGACTGAGTCTCTGAATTTGATCCCTGGGGCTCACATGATAGAAGGAGAGAACCCTCTCCCAAAAGCTGTCTTCTGAAACACACACACACACACACACACACACACTCACACTAAAATGTTTTTATGTTTATTTTATCATATGTGTGTGGGCAAGGTGGGCGCTTGCCACAGCATGAGTGTAGAGGCTAGAGGACAACTCGTGGGAGTCAATTCTCTTCTGTAATGTGGGTCATGGGTATTGAACTCCGGTCATCAGGCTCGGTAGCAAGCAACTGAACCAATTTAGCTATCTTGCCTGAGGTTGTACTCAGCTAGTAGAGCCAGGATTCGAACCCAAACCGCAGGCAGGAAAATCTTTGACTTTCCCTCAGGAAGAACATTCTTCTCTACCCAGCGTTGACAGCTGGGACAGAAGTTTTGAAGAAGGTAGCGATGAATCTCTGGCCCTCAGCTCTGGTCCTTCCTCCCTTCCAGATGCGATTCATGCTACTGTTCAGCCGGCAGGGGAAACTTCGGCTGCAGAAATGGTACCTGGCCACCTCAGACAAGGAGAGGAAGAAAATGGTCCGCGAGCTCATGCAGGTCGTCCTGGCTCGAAAGCCCAAGATGTGCAGCTTCCTGGAGTGGAGGGACCTCAAAGTTGTCTATAAGAGGTGACTGGGTTAAAATGGCTGGGGAATAACTAACTCCCTTCGAAGTCGGGAGAGTTCCGGGGAGCTGAGGAGTCCACAGGCTGGTCAGGAATCCCCTCTTCCCTTACTTCTGAGTTCTTCTCAGTTATTGCTTCCTACTTGGTTTTCTGACACAGCCTCTTGAGAGTACCCGGAGACCCCCCTGCCCGCATACAGGTCCCTCCCAGTCTCATTCACCACACTGAGGCCTCACCCCACTTTTCCCAATCCACACGCCCACATTCCCACACCCTCCCTTTCTAGTTCCTTCTACTCTGAACAAGCGTGTAAACTGGCTCAGATTTCGGCTGAGTCCCCCCGGGCGGGTCACAGGGCGAGAAGGAGAGGAAATGGAACTTGTGTTGTTTCTGAAGCACGCTACAGGAAAAGCGTTAGTCTTTGTACCCGCTGGGACCACCATGTCCGTGTACTGTCGGAGGACCTCAGGCTGGCGGGCAGGTTGGACCTGGAGCTCCAGGGTCCTGAAACCAGCTCCTAACTCTGTCTCTTGGGTTTCCTCTCCAGATACGCCAGTCTGTATTTCTGCTGCGCCATCGAAGGTCAAGACAATGAGCTGATCACGCTGGAGCTGATCCACCGATACGTGGAGCTTCTGGACAAGTACTTTGGCAGCGTACGTCTCCCCATGAACCCCAGTTTCCCTGCCAGGCAATTCCGTCTTCCTGCCAAGCCTTAAGAAAGACTCATCCAATCCCTGCCCTGGAAGTCTCAGTGGGGAGGTGGTGTTGGGGCACAGGGACCGTAATTAATCTCCCCTTTTAAGCTCTAAGCCTATTAGCTGTGGCCCTTAATCAGCTTGGGGGTATACCTCAGTAGGTAGAGCTCTGCGTGAGGTGGAGGGGGTGGCAGTAGAGGGAGACAGACTGGCATTGGCAGAGACCAAGTTCTCGTTTTATAGGGGTTCCTGACCTTGGCATTGTATTGGAATATTCTGGAGAGAGAGAATGTGAGTGTGTGTGTGTGCATATGTGCATGGAGAGGCCAGAGGACAAACTCATGTTGTTACTCAGGCACCCTCCTCCTTGATGGAATTTCTTTTCTTTCTTTCTTTCTTCCTTTCTTTCTTTCTTTCTTTTTTTTTTTTTTATTTATTTTGGTTTTTCTAGGCAGGGTTTCTCTATGAAGCTGGAATTTGCTCTGGCCTCAAACTCATAGAGATCAGCCTGCCTCTGCCTCCCATGTGCTGGATTAAAGGCGTGCGCCATTGCCACCCAGCTCGTTTTATTTTTTTATCTCTATGTATGTGTGTCTGTCTAGGCATGTGCATGTGAGTGCAGGTGCCTGCAGAGGTCATCAGATTCCCTGGGGCTGGAGTCCCAGGTGGTCATGACCCCCCCCCCACACACACACACACACATGGGTGTAGGGAATTGGACTCAGGTCCTCTGCAAGGACAGTATGTCGTCTTTACTGAGCCATCTCTCCAGCTCCTGCCTTGATTTGGTTTTTGCTTGCTTGTTTTGTGAGGTTTTTGTTTGTTTGTTTTGGTATTTTCTGTTTGTGGAGTCAGGGTCTCTCACTGGCCTGGAACTCTTTGATTCAGCTCAGCTTGGGGATCTGTCTGTCTGTCTCCACCTCCACCTCCCCTGTCTGTTTCCACCTCCCGTCTGTCTGTCTGTCTCCACCTCCACCTCCCCTGTCTGTTTCCACCTCCCGTCTGTCTGTCTGTCTCCACCTCCCCTGTCTGTCTGTCTCCACCTCCCCTGTCTGTCAGTCTCCACCTCCCCTGTCTGTCTGTCTCCACCTCCCCTGTCTGTCAGTCTCCACCTCCCCTGTCTGTCAGTCTCCACCTCCCCTGTCTGTCTGTCGGTCTGTCTCCACTTCCCCTGTCTGTCTGCCTGTCTCCACCTCCCCATCTGTCTGCCTGTCTCCACCTCCCCTGTCTGTCGGTCTGTCTCCACCTCCCCTGTCTGTCTGTCTCCACCTCCCCTGTCTGTCTGTCTCCACCTCCCCTATCTGTCTGTCTCTACCTCCCCTGTACTGGGATTACAAATAAGCACCATTACGTTTAGCTTTTTTTACATGGGTCCTGGGGACCCAACTTCTCGTGCCTGAGGCAAGCAGGTGGTACCTATACATACATGCAGACAAAGCACATAAAAATAAATAAATCTAGAATATTTAAAAAAAAAAAAAAAGATGCCCAGAGCCCAATCTCCCAGAGATTCTGAGTGAATTTATGTGGTGTGTGGCCTGGGTTTTGACAGATAGTGCAGACCTTAGATACAGAATCGGAATGCCTCCGTAATACTTAACACTGGTAATGATGTACAAAGCCCAATTGGGGGGCTGGGCAGTGGTGGCACACACCTTTAACCCCAGCATTCGGGAGGCAGAGTCATCTCTGAGTTCGAGGCCAGCCTGGGCTACACAGACCGAGTCCCAGGGTTGCCAGGGCTACAAAAACCCTGCCTTGGGGGGCGGGGAGCACGATTGGGTTCTACTTCAGTTGATTTCTTTTGTTGGTACCAGGGATTGAACCCAGGACTGCACTCCTGCTATTACTCTGTGCTCGGCCAGAGCTGTTCTTTTTTGTTTGTTTTTGTTTTAAGGTTTTTTTGTTTTGTTTTTTGTTTGTTTTTAATTACATTTGTTTACTTGGGGATGGTCAGGCCCGCTCAGGAATGTGGAGGTCAAAGGACAACTTTTGAGAATCTGTTTTCTCCTTCTGCCGTGTGGGTCCTGGATATCAACCGACCTCCAGCTTGGCAGCAAGTGTCCCTACCCAAAGAGCCATCTCCTTACCCTTATTTTAATATTGTGGCTACTGGGGTGGGGATGTGCTTGCCATAGCATGCATAGGAAGGAAGAGGACAGCTTTGTTGAGGGAATTCTCTCCTTCCACCTCTGCATAAGTCCTAGGGCCTTGAACTCTGCTTGTCAGGCTTATGTGACAAGTGCCTTTACTTACTAGTGCGTCTGGCCAGCCCGTTTTGATGCATGTATGCATCCTAAGCTGGTCTCCATCTCAGTGTGCAGCTGAGGGTGACCTTGGTCTTCTGGTTCTCTTGCCTCCACCTCCTAAGTTCTGGGGTCACAGGTGTGGCCACCACACCCAGTTTATATGGTTTTGGGAGCTGACCCATTTTAAAGAAGTGTCTTAGTCACTGTTCTATTGCTGTGAAAAGGCTTTATGACCAAGGCAGCTATTATAAGAGAAAACATTTAATTGGGGGCTGGCTTCCAGTTTTAGAGGTTTAGTCCATTATCACCATGGGGTGGGCATGGTGGCATGTAGGCAGGTGGTGGAGCAGTAGCTGAGAGAGCCAGCTACATCCTGAGAGAGAGAGGGAGAGGGAGAGGGAGGAGAGGGGAGAGGGATACACACTCTGGGTTTGGCATGTGCTTTTGAAACCTCAAAGCCCATCTCCAGTGACACATGTCCTCCAAAAAGGCCACACCTCTTAATCCTTCTAATCCTTTCAAGCAGTTCTACTGCCTGGTGACTAAGAGTTCAAATATATGAGCCTATGGGGACCATTCTTATTCAAACCACCTCAGCAATTATTCAACCAACTGAGCTACATTCCCAGACTGGATGGATGGGTGGATGGATGGATGGATGGATGGATTGATTTTGTGATGCCTGGACATCGTACCTAGGCCTCACACATCAAGTTACTTTGTGCTCTACCACTGAGGTATATCCTTACTCCCTTTTTTACTTTTTATTTTGAGGCAGGGTCTCACCAAGTTGCCTAAGCTGACCTTGAACTCACTCCATAGCCCAGGAGGCCTCTTCTGCCTCATCTTCCTGCATAGCTGAGATAAGAGACCCACCCCACCCCACATGCCTTTTGAGGGTCTCTGGCTTGTTCTTCATCTATCCAAGGAGTCAGTGTTACCATCTCCATTTTTGGCTGGGGAAACTGAGGCTCATAGACGTTCCATGATGTGCACAGCGAATTTCGTATTAACAGAGATCACCTTGGGTCTTCTAAAGCAAAGACCATAACATTCTCCTCTGCCCCAGAATGCCTAGGGTAGCGGCTAGCCCGGGGTCTGGCAGAACCTGTTGGAGATTTTAAGAGAAAGGCATCAGCAACCACAGACTTCTGTCTCCTCGTCCAGAATAGGCGGCATGGCAGCCTGTGCCGGTAATCTCAGCACTCAGGCTGAGGCAGGAAGAAGATCAAGACCTCAAGGCCAGCCTGGAGGAAAAGACCAACGTACTGAGAGTTGAGGACTGGGAGGATCTAAGATTCACTGAAGGAACTCCTGTGGGCTGAGGATGTAGCTCAGCTGGTAGAGTGCTTGCCTGAGGACCTTCCCTGCCCCACATGCTGTGGTGTGGAGGCATGTGCTTACAATCCCAGCGTTTAGGAGGTGGAGGCAGGAGAACCCGTCTGGGATAGCCTCAGCTACGTAGTGAGTTCAGGGACTTCAGCTGGACCGCATGAGACTGTCTAGGGGCCGAAAGCAGAGGGAAGAAAGCAGGGGTACCCCTTGATGCTCAGCTCTGCCTTCTCCCCCGTCTCCCAGGTCTGCGAGCTGGACATCATCTTCAACTTTGAGAAAGCCTACTTTATCCTGGATGAGTTTTTGATGGGTGGGGACGTCCAGGACACCTCCAAGAAGAGTGTGCTTAAGGCCATTGAGCAGGCTGACCTGCTGCAGGAGGTACGAGCCAGGGACAGTGAGGAGGAGGAGGAGGAGGACTGTGGCCGAGGGGATTCCCCCTCCCCTGGACACCCTGCCCGGCGACGAGTGGGCCCCCCTCCCTGTGGCGTCTGGCCCCCGTCACGCCCTGCTGTCTAACTTGTCCTGAGTCCCGAACCCCTGGAGCAGGAGGTGGGTGGGCCCATCCCCCACTGGTGCCCATCCCCCACTGGTGCCCATCGTGTTTCCCTCTTTCATCTCTCTGTCCTCTTCCCAAGGCCCAAGATGTCTGTCTTATCTGGCCCAGTCTCCTTTGGCTTCAGGATTCTCTGATGATAAGGGTTGTTTAGAGAACTGGAGAGCGGTTCGTGGTAGATAAGCCTTTTCTTCCTCGATTTCCTATCTGTCTCTGTCTGTCTCTCTCTCTCTGATGGAGCCTAGGGCCCTGATCCTTACTTTGCCTGTCTCTGTGTTCCTATGTGTCACTGAGGCGTGTGTGTATGCACATGTGTATGTAGAGGCCCAAGGTTGACATTGGGTATCTTCCTCAACCATTCTCCACCTTTATTTTTTCAGTCTCACACTGAACCTAGAGTTCATCCATTCAGTGGCTGGTTGGCCACTGAGCTCCAGGGATCTTCCCTTTCTCAACTCCATCCCCACAAATATTTGGATCACAGACCCGCACCTCCATACCAGGTTGTGTGGTTGCTGGGGATCTGAACTCAGGTCCTCATGCTTACATGACAGAGGCATTAATGACTGAGCAGCCTCCCCCGCCCAGCCTAATCCTCGCTTTTAACAACATGTATACACACACACACACACCCTCTGTTGCTCGGAGCCAACGGCTGTGGGGCTTGGGGCTGGCCTGGAGGGTGTCTGTTAGTTCTCCCTGATGTCTGTCTGGCACAACCCCCCTCTGCCCATCGCTGCTTGCCCCCTCTCTGCTGTGCTACTGCTGAGCCTTGGTGCAGGAAGATGAGTCACCAGGACTCCGCAGTGACAAGCCGGCTTGAGCTGCCTCTGAGGAGAGGAGA
Source organism: Peromyscus eremicus (assembly GCF_949786415.1). Lineage (NCBI taxonomy): Eukaryota > Metazoa > Chordata > Mammalia > Rodentia > Cricetidae > Peromyscus > Peromyscus eremicus. Next base: position 26,477,314 of record NC_081438.1, on the reverse strand, counting down.
GATGGGGGCAATGAAGGAGCTGGTCAGCTCTCGAGGGGGAAAAGATGGCGGGATGAAACTTGAGGTCACCCCACTGGTCCAGTTTCCATTCACTCCCTGACACACACACACACACACACATGCACACACGCGTGTGTGTCCCCCGGTTCCTGGACCCTAGGGACTCATCACTCTGGAGTCCACCTTCCCTTCCCCAAGGACCCTGGTACCAATGTCTGACTGCCCTCGCTACTCTGAAAGGCACGGACCAAGCGTCCGCACTGCCTGCCTCCTGGGAGTCAGGGTTCCTCTGCGTCCTGCCCCGGCTTCATGCTTCTTGCCCATTGGGTTCTGAAGCTGCACACCTGGGTGGTGAGGAGCCTGGCCTCCACCTCTCCTTGCCGCTGTGGGTGCTGGCAGTGGTGTCGTGAGGCCTGTGAGCACCCCTCCACTGGGGGCTCACAGCGTGCCAGCCTTGGGCTCACATCGGCTTCTCTTCTTCCCCCCCCCCCCACGTGTGTCTGTGCCTCCTGACCCCCTCGTCTCGCCCACCCCGTGTCTGCCCTTCCTGGTGTCTCTGCGTCACCCTCGTCCGTCCCAGGAGGATGAGTCGCCACGCAGTGTCCTGGAGGAGAATGGGCCTGGCATAGCCCCGTCAGCCAGCCCGGGGTCCCTGTGGAATTGGGGAAGCCGAGACAAGAGACAGCACTTGGGGGCTGTTTCTTCCCACCTCTCCCCCAGCCCCTTCTCTGGGCGGGAGCCGGCGGCTGCCTTTCCTCCGCCACCTCACCTTCTTTGGAAGGAGCTGCTGCGGCTCCAGCCCTTCATTCAGACATTCCCTCCCTCCACCCTCTACCTTTCCCAGCGGAGGCTTTAGGAGCTAGAAGGCAGGGAAATGTGACCTGGATGGGGGTGCTACGTGGCTTCATTCCCCTCCTTGGAAGAACCCGTGTTAACCCCAGCCCTCCTCCAGCCCTCCCCATGTCCTATATCGCTGTAAATATATAAATACGTCAGGTTAAAGGGAAGAGGTTTCCAGGGCTCTTTTCTCCCCTCTGCCCCAAAACCTACCTCCGCCCCTCCCCATAGCCAGGCAGGGCAGCTTCTCTGCCTGGGAGGGGTTTTCCCTCTCTGCCCCCGCTTCCTCCTGGGCTCCAGTGTCCAGCCAGAGCCAGGGAAGGAACCACCGAGTTAATGTTTTTCTAACCTTGCCACCCGGAGGGAAGGCATGGTTCGGGGAGGGGCCTGCTTTCTGGGACACTGGCCCTGTCCCCCCACCCCCACACCACATTGTGGATGTGGCGGGAGCCAAGCAGGTGGGGTGGGCCAAGCGGCTGCCTTTAGTTCCTTTCTTCTGAAATAAAAGGAAAAAGTGTTTCTGGACTTGGCTTGCCTCTGTCTTTGTTGAAGCCGACTGGTGTCCACCCCGAGGTCAAGGGCAGCTTCCTGCTAGTGTCTTCCTGGGACCTGGGTTGTCATAGTTAGGAAGAAAAGCTAAAAATAGAAGACGCCCAGTTGGATGGCCGCTAGACAACAGGTTTGGTTGTATTGTTTTGTTCTGTGTCCCAGGATAGTCAAACCCACGGCCTTGTGCACGCCACGCAGACACTCCGCTGTCTACTGAGCGCCTAGCCCTCCGCTCTCTCTTGTATTTTGAGACAGGGTTTTGCTGCATAGCTCTGAGTGACCTGTATCTCAGGGATGATTCTGCTACCTGTACCTCCTGGATGCTGGGATTACACGCATGTGCCAACCACACCCCAACCCAACAGATGCATTTGACATTTCTTTACATTTTGAATCAGGGTCTCACATAATCTAAGCTGGCCTCAGACTCCATATGGATGGCAGAATCAGCTTGGTATTTCTGAGCTTCCTGCCTCTGCCTCTAGAGATGCTGAGGTTACAGGTGTTCAGCAGCACCCTGTTCTATGAAATGCTTCATACATGCTGGGCAAACACTGGACCAGCCGACCCACATGTTGATACTGTATGTTGCGGTACTAGGGATCAGAACCCGGGACCTCTTGCGTTCGAGGTCAATGATCTATCACTCAGCCCCAGCCACAACCCCAACAGATAAGTTAGTACGTGTGTCCCATGCACCGTGAAGAGTTATTCTGGAGGTGGGGGTATCTTGCTTATCTGGAATTGAAGGTTAAATGATTGTCTTTTGCTCTGTCTGGCAGCGCTGCCCCAAAGAATCTCACACACTGCTGTGAGGACACACAGCCAAGGAGGGCAAGCCCTGAGGTCCTAGGTTCTCTATTCTGAGATGTCCGTGGGAAGGATTTCTGTTTGCCTCTTTTTGTTTGGGGAGGTAACTGAGAAATGGTTAAAAACAAGGTGTGTGTGGGGGCGTCAGCTCCTTCTCCCCAAGCTTCTAGGAGTTCAGGGAGCCATGAAGGGAAGGATGGATGACTTGGGGTGGGGGAAGCCATCCAGATACCCAAAGAGGAGCATCTCCTATGTGGTACCGTTTTTTTTTTTTTTTTTTTCTTTTGCGTTCTAGAAACTTGCTCATCCCAGACAATTGTTTCTCTTCTTGTTTCTTTTTTGTTTGGTCTTTTTTTTTTTTTTCTGACCCTGAACTCACTTTATGGGACTAGACCTAAGGGCCCAGTGCATACTAGGCAGACATTCATACTAACTGAGCCATAGCCCCAACCAAACACCTGGCTCTCGTTGGATTCCACTCTTCCGTGGGTCAAACACTAGCAATTATGACTCAACTTCCGGCACAGGGTGGTAATGGAAAGCAGAGGTTCTATTTTTTTTTTATTACATTCATTTATTTTGTGGGTGGGTGGGTGTACCATGGTGGGCATGTGGTAGTCAGCCCTCTCCTTCCATCATGTGGAAAGAACACTAGTGTTACACTCAGGTCACGCTTGGCAACCTGTGCCTTCACCCGCTGAACCATCTCACCGGCCCCAAAGTAGGGTTCCCTCATAGGTATTTCTAGATCATTCCCTTCGCAGGTACAGCTTCACACCTTTCTCCCACCCAGTTCTGGCTTTGGTCAGAGAGTCCAGAACCGGATCAGACTGGCGCTCCCCTCACCGCCCCTTGGAGAGGACCAAGCAGGCCCAAGGGGTCGGGTGAATAACGGAAAACAAAGTCCTAATAAAATAGTCACTTTTATTTCTTAGCAAAACTATTTCCTCCGTGAGGGGTATTTACAACAGAGAAGGGCAGGAAGTGGGTAAGTTCACAGCGATTTGGAGAAGGGGGAGGCTCCGGGGGCCCCACGGCTGGGAGACAGACACTTCACACGATTAATTAGAACAGATTTTCCCGTTGGGGACCGGGAAGTCTCAAGAGATACTAGATGGGGACGAGGCCCCTGGAGGAAGTGGGGGTGTAAGGGGACTCGCACAAAACACCCACCCGCCTGGGATGGCCCCGGGATCGCCCGTTGAGTTTGGGGAGTTCTGGACTGCAGACCCGGGGAAAGTCTGACAGGTCCGGTCCCGGCAGAGCTCGGGGCGGGGTCACGTGGGGCGGGGCCGGGCGGCAGCCGAGGGGCGGAGCCGGGGCGCATGCAAACACCGAGAGGGAGGAGGAGCGACACGGAGGGGGGGCGTGGTGGCGCGCCCAGCCTGGGGCGGGCGCGCGGGGGCGGGGCCGGGGCGGGTCACGGGCGGCGCAGCAGCACGTGCTCAATGTAATTCTCCAGCTCCTCCTGCTCCTGCAGACGGCGCTCCTCCGCGTCCGCCTCCTCCTGTGCGCGCCTGGCCTGGGCCTCCAGGTCGGGATGGTGGCGCGCAGGTGGCAGCGCGTGGTGGAAGTGACGGCGGCGGGAGGATGCGGGTGGCTGCAGTGTCCGCGGCCGAATGTAGTTGGGGAAGGGGTGGTAGGGCCCCGGGGGAAACACCTCATCCTCCTCCCGATCCCAGGGTGGGAGCACTTCGTTCCAGTCCGGCAACTCATCCCGGGCCGGGGCGGGAGGAGGGGGCTGCGGGGAGCGGACATGAGTGGGGGCTGGGGCGGCCCGGGGGGGCGGCACCGGCTCGGGAGGGGCGTTCTTCTTCCGCTTCCGTTTCTCCTCCACCTCTTCGATGATGCTGACCACGTCGTCGGCTGGCAGGTGGAGTTTGGTGGACAGTTCAATGAGGCTATCGATGGTCTGCGGATCCATCTCCTCGTCGTCGTCGTCCTCTTCCCCGCCCTCCTCTGCCCCCTCAACATCCTTCCGCCGATGGCCTGGCGCCTCCTCCTGGGAGCGCTTGTCCTCGGCTCCGGCTTCCCCGTCCTCCTCCTCCTCGGCGAACAGGAGCGCGTTCTGCCGCGCCCTCTCCGCCTCCTCCGCCTCCGCCTCCGCCTCCGCCGCCTCCTCATCCTCTTCCCCCATCTCGTCCTCCCCACCACCGCGTCTCTCCTGCTCCGCCTCCTCCTCCCTCTCGCTCTCCCGCTCTTGCTGCGTCTCCTGCAGCCCGCGACCCCCGAGATCGCGCTGCCGGGCTCCGCCCTGCAGCAAATACTGGAGCAGCAGGTCGGAGGCGAGGTCGGCCAGCCGCTCTTCTTGCGCCGCGGCCTGCCGGGTGGCCTCCGCCTGTCTCCTCCCTGCCTCTACCTGAGCCAGCCCTTGTTGAAGCAGGCGCTCTCCAGCCTCAGAGCCGCCCAGGAGTGAGCCCTCGAGGCGGCGCACCTTGGGGAAGGGGCCACCTAGGCTTTGGTACGCCTTGGATAAGGGTGTCAAAGTCTCACCTAGATGTGTTTTAGGGGAGGTCACTCCTTCCCCGAACTGATGGGTTTCGGGAAGGGGAGCGCTTTCGGGCATTCGAACCTGGAATTGCGAAGGGACGGGGGGTGGCAGAGGAGCGCGCTCCGGGACGCGCGCCTGGAACTCTCCCCAGGAAGCGCGCCATACGCGCTCTGGCCCGGGGCTCTCCAGATTGACTCGGGTCAGCGTGTGCGTGCGGGTTTCCGTCTCTGCCGCGGCCGTCTCTTGCTGGCGCTTAGCATTGCTCGGACTGAAATCTCGAAGTTCTTGGAGCAAGGACGCTAGCGCCTCCAGCTCCTCTGAGCGGTCGTCTGCCTCGGGATCGTTGTCCTGAGTCTGAGGGCGAGGGGGGGCCGCAGCGGGCGCTTGGATCTCTGGTGCCGGGAGGCTATGGGTCTGACTGCGCACGGACTCGGTTAACAGAGCTTCTGCTGCTTCTTCGGGTGCTCCCTGCTGGGAACCTCCTGGGACTGCCGGGGGCGAGGCCGGACGGTCCAGTGCCTGCAACAGTACCGCGGCCAGCGCCCGGGGATCCACGCCCTGGAAGAGCTCTCCCTGGTCCTGAGGCTCGGAATTCCGAGCGGCTCGGACCTCTGGGGCGCTGCCATCCTTTGGCCGGGACACTGCGTCCTCAGCTACCTGCTCTTTATGCTCAGAGCCGAGGGGAGGAGGATAAGCATCGGAGCGCCCGGGGGGCGCTGCTCCCAACCCCTGGATCAGTAGAAGGAAGCAGAAGAGGACGGATGCCGGCAACGTGAGGGTTTTCATGACCAACGGGCTGCCAGAGACTGAAAAATAGAAGAAGCCAAAGAAATAGAGGATTTCTGTAAGAATTCCCCGCTTTCTATTTCTGCGTTCCCTTCCCCCACCTTTAAGCAGGAAATCCGGGGTTTCCCTCATTTCTCCAACCTTACCCGAAGAGGAAACGTTTAGCAGAGAACAAGAAAGATGTGGCGATCTCTGGAGTCGTGCAAATGGGAAATAACGCCCGCAGTTCTCGCCCTGGCTACCCAGTGCCTCCTGTCGCCCCCTTCCCCAAGTCATCTCTCAGCCAGCGCCCGCGTACAAGGATAAGCGGGAGGTGGGGGGGGGATCTGTTCCCTCCCCACAGGACTCCCCGGATGGTGCGTGGGCGACTTCATCAGCGACAGAAGAGCAGAGAGACTCCCCCACTTACCAAAGACCCTTCTCGGGGGGCACCCCGCTGTGCTCTCAACACCCCACTCGGAGAGAAAACCCTCCCTTCACGCCCACGACTGAAGAGGGTTGGAGGAATGGACATCGGAGTATTTACCAGCCGGTGTCACGACGGCGGAAGGTGGAGAGGAGGGTCGGGACGGGGGGAAGATCGGGCCCCGTCCGCCTTGGCTCCGTTCCGTAGCTGGAGTGTGAGCGATGGTCGAGGGCTGGCGTCCTGGGAGCTGGGCTCCGCTGGGTCAGCTGCTGCGCTCTCGCTCCGGCTTCAGCACGCTGGACAGCGCCCGCGCCGCCGCCGCCTTATAAAGGGGAGCGCGCGGGGTCACGTGGGCTCGCCCCGCCCCATTGACGTCAATGTTCATTCATGGGGAAGCGGGCGGGTGCCTGGTGGATGGTGGATGTCCGGTGATTGGAGGGTGAGCGTCGCTCCCGGCCTGCGCCTGCGCAGTGAGGCCCTCGGCTAGAGGGGCGTGCGCCAGCCGAGCTCCGGGAAATGAATGAATGAATGAATGAATGAAATGTCGAGGCGGGCGGGGCAGGGGGCTATGAATGAATGAAGGAGGGACGAGGAGAAAAGGATGAATGAATGAATGGAAGAATGAATGGAAGGGTGGGTACAGAGGAGCCAGAAGGCGGGAGGGTGGGTTACAAAGCAACTTGCGGCGCAGCCCGCGTTGCTGAGCAGAATAGGATAGGAAGAGGGCACCGCCAGCATCTAACTGGGCGCCAGTAAGAGATCAGTACTGGATGGGGGGACGGTAAGGGTTTGAAAGCTGGGGAGGGGGACGGGCTCCCTACTCCGCCACAGCGTGGTCTGTAGGGAGCACGCCCAAGGACGACGTGAACCCGAGCGGAGGGGGTGGATCTGCGGAGCGGGATGCCCGCCCAGGGCCAGGGCAGATGGGTGGATATTGCGGTTCGGGTAATCACCTTGGAAAGGGTCCTAGTTGGAAGGGAAAAGGAAAAGACTGACGATGTGTGTGCCTCTGGGTCGTGTCTGTTCACGATCGGTTCGTGTCTGGAGGGGGTGGAGAAAAAGGTGTGTCTGTCCTTCTGGCCAGCGGACTCTGCTGTGCCTGTTAGGGGTCCTTGTGGTGCCCCCTTTTCAATCCACCTCTCCCACACCCTTCTGCTTATTCCCCTCTCCCCCACAGCCCCCACCCAAGGACATTTGGAGGGCGAGACCAGACCAGGTGGGGAGGGGGTTGAGCAGGTGGAGAGGGTGACTCAACTCCATTTCTCTCTGCTGCTTAACGGGGAGGTTTGAACGCGACCGGAGACGGGCGGGGGTGCAGTGCAACGTCAGAGATGGACCCTCTCAGCCATCAGACCCTTCGACCGTATCTCCTGCCCAGAAGGGTTGGGGCTGGGGGCTTGGACAGATAGAGGTTCCGGGAGTGGGGGGCGATGACGCAGAGATTGCGCAGAAAATCTATCAGGCAGCCGGGGCCGGTGAAGGGAGACCAGACGTGGGCGGGGGTGGGAGGGGAGGACGGAAATGGGGAGGGGGTAGAGGAGAGGGAAAGGTGGCCCCGGGAGCGGTGACTGCAGGAATGAAGGGGAGGGAGGGAGGGAGGAAGGGAGGGAGGCTGGAGGGGGCTGCGGTGCAGGCGTAGAGCAGTGCGGGGGCGTGGGCAGGGAAGGGGGGGGTGACAATGACACACACCAGACACACAAGAGCTGCGGACACAGGGGTGCTTGTAGGCACACGCAGAGCCTCACCCCCCACCCTGCACCTCGACACGCTGGAAACCGGGATGGGTGTGTGTGTGGAGGGTCTCAGAGCCTCTTTCAGAGTCAGCCCTACCGTCATCCCATCCCGCTACCGACCCTCATTCTGAGCCCCCTAAATCGGGCACGCGCACGCGCGGGCGCGTGCACACACACACACCCGCACACTCACACACTCACACTCACGTGCTATCCCTCTATAACCAGCAGTGGCTTCTGCCTTCCATCAGTGGCTTGACTTTCCCAGAAGAGAACCCATCAGCTCTGCGGAGAAAAAGGTGGGGTGAGAGAGGAAAGAGAAGAGATGGGGGCAGGGGAAGGGAAGGGAATAGAACCTGGAGCAGGTTGAAGGATCAGGCTAAAGGGGGGGAAAAAAAAAAACCAACAAACTTGAGAGCCAAGGTGACAGCAGACATTCCATAGAAAGGAGGAAGAAGGGCCTGGAGATCCACCACCACCACCACCACCACCACCACCACCACCACCACCACCACCACCGCAGTAGCAGCAGCAGCACCTGACAGTCCCCCCACACCACTATCCAGAGCCTGCCCGTCTAGAGTCCCCTCCTTTCCTCCCCCCTCCCATCTCCCTTCATCTCAGCCTGGTTTCCAGGAGCAGCAGGCTGAGGACGGGGTCGCATTACCTTCCTTAAGGAAAATCAATCAGAAAGCTGATGGTTCCAACCTCTGAAGGTGGGGGAGAGCCTTCGGAGAGAGGAGGGTGGGGGAGAGAGCTCGCCAACGAGGGGCGACTGGGGAGACTGAGAGTCTTAAGTCTGAGATCCCCGGGAAAGGAGACAGACACCGAGAGAAACCATATACCTGTGGGTTCGTGTGCATACACAAGCACCCTCGTGGGCATGTACATGTGTGTGCGTTTCTCTGGACAGAGATGAAAGAGACCCAAAGCAGAGAAGAGAGAAAGAATTTGAAGAAGCAAGTGAATCAGGTTGAGACTGGATGGGATAGATGTGGTTCCAGTTTAAATGGGTTGGGGGGAGGGGGGCTTCTCTTACCACCTGTGTGACTGTGGGAGCATCCGTGTGCATTCTAATCGCTTAGGACTGTCAGCACACACCTGTGCTGTTTGGGGTCTTTGAATGCACCCACATCTGGTGTCTGGCTTAGTGTGTTGTGCGTACGTCTTTGTGCTTTTCTGGGGATCCTTTGCTGTTTATTGGTGTGCGCCCATGCTTATGGGAACTTCTCTGGACCTCCCTTGTCCCCTCTCCTCTTTCTTCACCTTACAGATCTCAGGGCGATGAAGTCTCATAACGGAAGCCACTTGTCTGCAGTCCCCTCCCCCAAGTCCTCCTCCCAGGTTGTTAGGAGTGTTCCCCATTTCTCCATCACCCCTAACTCCCCATCCTTACTTATTCGGAAACCCAAGTAACTGCTCATAAACTCACATCTCAAGACCCTTGGTCATCACAGGGTGGCGACGGGCAAGGTGGGCCCAGATACCAGACAGGCGTGGCGACTTCGTTTCGTAGGTCTGAACCCCTCCTGCCTCTTGGGACTGACTCTGTCTCTCTACCTGGTCCCTAGCTCAGCTCATTCACGTGTCATACATACCTCCCCTCGCAGTGATGACGGATGTTCTTCACAACTTCTCCCTCTGTTGTCGTTTTGTTTTGTTGTTTCTGAGGCAGGGTCTCAAGTAGCCCAGGCTGGCCACCAACTCACTATATAACTAACTGAAGATGACCTTGACTGTCTGATCCTGCCTCCCCCTCCTAAGTGCTAGGATTATAGATATGCTCCTCGGTGCCCAGTTTATGCAGTGTTGGGGATTGAACCCAGGGCTTCGTGTATGCTGGGCAAGCACTCTACTGACTGAGCTACACTCCCCCGCACCCCCCAGCCCTATCAACCACCTTTCGAGACTCTGATGCCTCTACACAGGAAAAGATCTAGCCAAGGGGCAGGTTCCTAGGATTGGGGAGAGGAGGAGGATGGCAAGATGGTTAATGACACGGAGAGACAAGTTTAAAAGGCGTAGCTAAGATGAGGACCCAGAGGGGACACCCAATATGTGCTCTGACTGGCGTCTATGGACCTGTCTACCTTGGTCCTGGTTTCTGAATCCCTCACGCATTCCAGGGGTAGGCGGAGAAGGTGAGGTTGGTTCAGCAGAACCATGATCTCGGAGTTGAAAGGCTTGGAAAACCAGGGATGAGGGCTGGGGGGGGGAAGGGCATTAGGAGGTATGGGAGAGAAAGGGGCTTCGTCACCCACCCCCACCCCTGCCACTCACCCAACCCCCCTTTTCCTGCTCCCCCCTCCCCCAACCGGTGACTCACCTCTGCAGCCATTCGTCAGCCATGGGGAGGGGTGGAAATAGACAATGAGAGAGAGGGGCACTTTGTAAGGAGATAGGGGCCTCCACTTTGAGCTTAAAACAAGTGTTAAAGACCCTTGAAAATGGTCCGATTTAGAATCCATTCATGTCTTAAACGCCCCCCCCCGCCCCCAGGCCAATCCAAAGCTGGGGAAGTCTGGGAAGGAACTTGGAGAGAGGGTCAGGGAGGAGCCAGCAGAGGGTTCCAAATGATACGTGGTGGGAAGGGGGGTTCTCACTCTGAGTTTTAATACCAGGGTCCCATCCCATTAGACCCCCACCCACCCACTTCTGAGTGGGGGAGGGGAGACCCAGCAAGCTGGGGGAGGCCATTGCCGCAAAGATGAGTCACCAAGCAAAGAGAGAAAGAGGCAGAGATGGGAGAGACATAGAGAGACTGCTACTCGAGAGACCTGGGAAGGGAAAGACACCACACACGTTTGTGCATACACACACATACATTTCACACTCACACACACAATGAAGGTGGTATTCACAACTAACAAGAGAAATTGGGTGCTTCCATGATCTTAACTCCAACCCCCTCCAAAATCCACCTGTCACAGGACACGACCCGCTCCTACCGAGTTACACTCTGACTCTCAGACACACCCACTCAACAAACACAATGTCACACTTCCCTTAGCACAGCCATCCAGACTTAATGCTGAGGATGTGCCCGGAGTGATGGCAATTTGCACTGGCAGACCTTATTCCTTTTTTTCCAGGGTGGTGGGAGAGGGTTAAAAAAAAAAAAAAAGAAAAAAACAAAAACAACAACAACAACAACAACAAAAAAAAAAACCTCATGAAACGTGACTTCAAAAATCAAGACGCGGTTTCGGGGACTCACAGCCTGCACACACATAAGTCGCCTGCCTCCCCGTCCACACATAACCACATTAAGCATCCTCATAAAAAGAAAAAGACACTTGGAGTACCTGTTTCAGAGGATACATCAGGTTTGTTGCCCCGAATACATCCCACCCAGACATCCCTTGGCTCGCACACACATGTACAGAAACGCAGACACACAAAGACACCCATGGGCGCACTCACACGGACGAGAACCACCTTGCGCTTGCCTCGCCCGCGTCCGCGCTTGTCCTGGCGCCCCCGTGTGGTAGGATTGAGGATCGCAGTCTCCGCCGCTCTGGAGAAGGAGGCGGGGGCGGGGGGGGGGCGGTGCCCAGGTTCTTCCACCTCCTTCTCTCCTCAGTCACGCGCTGCCCACCCAGAAATGGGGAAAGGCAGAGCTTCTGGAAAGCACGGTCCAAAGAGGTGGGAGTCAGATGCCTGGATCCTGAGCTTGAGAGAGGCTGGTCTTGGAGGACCGAGTGAACTTAAGAGAGCAACCCAATAATTTAGGTAGCAATTCATTCCTATGTCCAAGGGAAAAATGGTGACCCCGAGCTAGCCCAACCTGGGTTCTTTCTTCTGTTTGGTGGAGGTGGGGGAGTGCAGTGGACAACATCCCTCCCTGTCCCCACCCCACCTCCCGCCCCAGGAAGTCATTAGCTCAATTGCTACCGGGCTTGGAGATCCTCTTGAATACAGGCTGATTGGGGGAGCAGGGCGCGGGTGTGTGTGTGTGTGTGTGTGTGTGTGTGTGTGTGTGTGTGTGTGTGTGTGTGTGTGTTCCTTCCCCATGGACAATAAATGAAACATACACACACAGAAGAAGAACCAAAGATCCTTTATTGCCATATGGCCGTAGTGGGAACGACCAGAAAGGTGGCTGGCCAGGCTGAGACAGAGCAGAGCAGCTGGAGTGGCTGAACTGGGAAGAATCTGGACAGCCGTGGCTGTCCCCTCTTGCAAGCCTTGAAACCTCCTGGAGCTCTCCACAGCCCACACCTTGGATTCCAGCTCCAGCAAACTCTGTAGTGGAGGTAACATTTCCCTAGCAACTGTTCCCTTGACCAACAAGAAGTTCAAGTCAATAGCATCACCCGGAGAGAGGTTCTGCGCATGCCCGGGGCTTGGAACACTCAGGTTAGAGACTGCAGTGAGGCTTCTGGCAACCGAGAGCGGCTTAGGAACCACTTGGATCTTTTTGAGTCTGTTCTTTCCCTCCCGTTAGTGTGGAGATCCAGCAGCAAAGGAGGCCACACTCTATAAACACAACAGTTACTTTTCATATTTAAGCAGAAAGAGTCTAGGCTGAGGCTGGGGCGCAGCTCAATTGGCAAAGTGCTTGCCTAGAAGGCTGGAGCCCCTGGCGTCCATCCCCAGAACCCGTTGCAGAAACTGGGCCTCACCAGGCATGCCTGTAATCCCGGCACTTGGGAGTAGAAGCAGGAGGATCAGGAGTTCAAAGCCATCCTCAGCTACATGTCAAAATCAGGCCTGACTGGGATACGTGAGATGCTGTCTAAGGGGCGAGCGAGGGGAAGTCGACACATTATTTAGAGGAATGGAGGTAGATGCATCCAGAAATATCATGGGATAGCCCTCTATTGCCCTAAGTTTTCCAGTCAGAACCACCGGTGGGCTGAAGGCTTATGAGTGGAGCCTTGAAAAGTGAAACCTGTAGTTGGATAAATTCTTAGGAGCCCCCTCCCCCCGGGAGGACAGGTTCAGAAAATGCCTCACCAGAGATAAACACAGGAGCCCAAATGGGGAGCGTTATAAATACGCTTCATGTACAGAGTCTCTTACCCACTGGGTGGTGGGTGAAGCTAGAGAGATTGGACACAGGGGGAACTAAGTTAGAGACTGAAGTTCAGGGAGGAGGAGAAAAACGGGCAGAGTGGAAGAGGCAGTGTCTACTGGTCAACAGAAGCTGAGGTGGGGGACCCCGGGCCAGCTCCGGGGTGAGGATAAATACAGAAGCACTCTCCTGAATGCTGCACACACTTTTGCTCGCGTCCACCAGGGGGTGTAAGAGAGAAGCCAGCAAGGGCATTCTTCAATTCTGGGACAGGGAAGGACTCTGAAGGGACCTGTTCTTAGAAGGGCATGGGTAGTGGCCATGCAGGGGGATTCCCCCAGGCACTGATGTGGGCAAGGGCGTTTTGGGGTGCTTTTAGCAAGATAGGAAAAGTTAGGGAGTTAGGAATCAGAACCTAGGGGTTGGAGAGATGGCTCCGTGGTTGAGAGTACTTACTAGCTGCTCTTCAGGAGGACCTAGGTTTGGTTCCTAACATCCACATGGAGTATCACAACTATCTGTAACTCCAGTCCCAAAGAATCCAATGTCCTCTTCTGGCCTCCTCAGGCACTGCATGCAAGTCGCTTACAAACATACGTGCAGAGAAAACACCCATACAGGTAAAATAAAAATACAATTTTCAGCCGGGCGGTGGTGGCGCATGCCTTTAATCCCAGCACTCGGGAGGCAGAGACAAGCGGATCTCTGTGAGTTCGAGGCCAGCCTGGGCTACAGAGTGAGATCCAGGAAAGGCGCAAAGCTACACAGAGAAACCCTGTCTTGAAAAACCAAAATAAAAGAAAAGAAAAAGAAAATACAATTTTCTTAAAAATTAAAAGTAAACCTTTGAAAGATGAAGGGGAGCTAGAGAGATGGCTCAGCAGTTAAGAGCACTTGCTGTCCTTGCAGAGGACCCAAGTTCATTCCCAGCACTCACATGGTGGCTCACAGCTATCTATAGCTCCAATTTCAAAGGACCCATTGGCTTCTTCTGGCCTCTTCTGACACCAGGCACATATGGTCTATGCAGGCAAAACACTCATGCACATGGAATAACACAAGTCTAAAAAAGAAAGAACTGGAGGCCAGGGTCCACAAGACGGCTAGTGGACAAAGGCTCTTGTCATTCAGCCTGCCAACCTGAATTTGATCCTCTGGATCAATATGGGAGAAGGAAAGAACTCTTCCAAAGTTTCCCTCCGACCCTCACACTCATACAGTGATGCTCTCACACGTACACAAAATAATTAAATGTAAAAACAAAAAAGTTGGTTTTGTGTGTTTGTTTTAGAATCAGCCGATTTCTGAGCGGGGCGGAGCTTGGGAACGGCAGAGGTGGGACTGGCTTAGGATCTGCAGTGTGTGTGTGTGTGTGTGTGTGTGTGTGTGTGTGTGTGTGTGTGTGTGTCTGGGGGGGGGCAGTTTTCTAAAGAGCTTCTTGCTCCTTTCCGGAGGAGAGGCCTTAGACGTCCATCCCTCCAGCAGGTGCTGCGCAATGTTAACCCTTGGCCAACTCAACCCTCCCCGGTTGTTCTGACGAGTCAGCCAGCTGTGAGCGCAGCTAGGATGCCAAGTAGAGCTGGTGCAGCCTCGGCAGTCGCTGCAGGTGCCACAGCTGCAGGCTCCGCACTTGCGCACTGGAGCTGCGGAAAGCCACACTGGCCTTCTCCACCGGGCAGAATGGGGGAGGGGCGCAGGAACAGCATGCGCTTGCGGTCCGTCCGTCCGCTTGCCGCTCCAGGCCTCTGGTCTTGAACAGTAGCTGTCCATCACACCGACGGCCCTAAGGGGTGATGGTCGCACCACGACGGCAGCAGGAGGGCCGTTGTCTCAGCTCGCCCTGGTCGGGAGATGGTGGGCAGCCATGCTGAGCGCAGGGCTAGGCTAGGACGACGGAATCCTCCTTTCAGTGAATGGGGCCCAAAGAATGCCCTGCGGGGACCACAAATGAGCAAGCACCTGAGGCCAGAGGGCTGTTCCTTCTCCACATCGTCACTCCCCCAGCCCCTCACATGCGCCGATGCTCAGGAGGTTTGGAGTAAGTTGGGTGAAAAGTCTGGGTCCCCCTAAGTAGCGGGGCTGGAACAGAGTCAGAAGAGTCCCACTCCCTGCATCTCCACAGAAAGATGGATGAGTTTGGAGTAAGCCGGGAATAAGGCTGTTTCGATCCCCGGGTCTCCAAAGGGGGATGAAACCGAGGGAGACGGATCAGAAGACAGAGAGGAAGAGGAGAAAGGGAACGGGAAGGTTCCAATTAGAGTATTTTAGGTTCTTAAAGAATTGGCAGGATCACCTGGCCATGGCGATGGGATGCCAGGCCATCCTTTGTCTTTGCCAGCATGGTGATTAAGAAGTATTTCTTCAGTTAGGGTTAGAGGGCAGATGGTTGCCTCGGAGGAGTCACACCAACTTGGCCCTCGGAGGCTGTCCCTTGACTGACTGTGCGGGAGCCTAGGCCACTCCTGGGTGTAGCGCCCTCGTTAGTACCACAGGCAGCTTCCCCCGCCAGCAGGGTCTCCAGGCTGGGAGAGGCTCGCACTGCACACTCCAGCGTGATCTGCAGGGCTAGGCCTCTAGGGGGCTCTCTCCCAGCCTCCACCCCTGCCACGCCTGGCCTTCACCTGGCCCCCGAGGCGCAGACCACACCACTCAGGTGACAGGCCAGGTTCCAGGAGGCTGGTATAGCTGGGACTGTAGGGATGAAGCATCCAATCCCAGACCATTCGCCACGTCCCGTATCTCTGGCTCTAGCCCCCAGACTTACCCACACCCCCAGCTTGCTAACTGCTTGCTTCCTCTACTAAGTCATTGTAGACATCAAATAAAAATTATTACTATCCTTATTTAACAAATGAATTAGAGCAGTGTTTCTCAACCTGCGGGTCGCGACTCCCCTTGGGGTTTCCCACGACCCTTTCACAGGGCTCACCTGAGACCACCGGAAAACACAGATGTTTACATTACAGTTCATAACAGCAGCAAAATCACAGTTATGAAGTAGCAACTAAAATAATTTTACGGTTGGGGGTCCCCACAGCATGAGGAACTGTAGGAAAGGGTCGCAGCGTTAGGAAGGTCGAGAACCACGGCTCTGGGGCCTAGAGTCCAGGCCAGCTCTGAGTCCTGGCTCTCAGCTTCTGAGTCCTCTGTGCCACAGTTCAATCTGCTCCAGGGTCCCAGCTGTAGCCTTCCTCCGCTGGCCTCCTCTTCCCTTCCTGTGCTTCTGACCTGAGAATCTACGGGACCCTAACGAGCCTGTATCCTGCTTCTCCTCCATCTTACCTTCTGATTCTCCTCTAGATGTTCCCGACCCCTTAGAAAATTCCCTGCTGCCTATTCCAAATTGGTCTGCCTTTTTGTAGGAATCAAACTACAAACTACCTCCTTCCCATTTGGAGTTCGTCCTTCCTCCCTCCCTCCCTTCCTTCCTTCCTTCTTTCCTTCCTTCTCCTTCTTTTCCTTCTCCTCCTCTTCCTCCTCCTCCTTCTCCTTGGCCTGGCCTGGAACTCCCTATGTAGCTAGATGAGGCTGGTCTTGAACTCAGAGGCCAGCCTGCCTCTGCCTCCTTGTGCGGGGATTCAAGTTTGCGCCATCACCCATCAGGCTCTTCTCCCTCCTGGACCACTGCTGATCCAGGGGACAAATTCCCCACCACAGTTCTCCCCTCCTCTTCTCTCTTTCTTGTTGCAGTCCTCACGTCTCCCATGTAACAGCTTCTCTATGCATCCCTTCCTCCAAGAGTCCTGCCGAGTCCCTCCCTATGAACCTGGCATGCTCTTGGTGGCCAGTTCTTCTATTTTCTCTGCCCAGAGACAAGGCCGAGGAGAAACGACCTCCCTCCCCAAGTCCTGATAACACTCCTGCTCCAGACCTATTTCCTCATATGAACCACACAACCAATCAAATCCCCCATGCTCTCAGCCAATTACAGCGTTCCCTTCACGCTACCTGATTAAACCTCCATAGTCAAGACCCCAGGGACACAGACCCCCAACTCTGCAGGGGATGATATTAGTTTGGCTGGCTTAAAGGGGAACCAGCTGTGGCACAAGAAGTGTTTGAAGGAAATGTTGTTTATTTATTTCCTATGAGTGTTTTTCCTGCATGTATGTTTGTGGATGGGGTGCATGCCTACAGGGCCCAAGGACGTCAGGGCATTGGATGCCCTGGAACTGGAATTACAGAAAGTTGTGAGCTGCCCAAAGTGGGTGCTGGAAACAGAACTGAGGTCCTCTGTAAGAGCAGTAAGTTCTCGTAACTGCTTAAGCCAGTGGCTCTCAACCTGTGGGCGCCAAGACCCCTGTGGGGGTCAAATGAGCCTTTCACAGGGGTCGCACATCAGATATCCTGTGTATCAGACAATTACATTACAATTGATAACACTAGCAAAATCACAGTTATGAAGTAGCAACAAAATAATTTTATGGTGTGGGGGGGTCACCACAACATGAGGAACTGTATTAAAGAATCGAAGCATTAGGAGGGTTGAGAACCACTGGGTTTTGCCATCTCTCCAGCCCCTAAAAAGTATTTGTAAAGAAGAGTTCCGGCCTCCTCTTTCTTGCCTGAGTCTTTGTAATCTGCCTCCAGTGAAGCCAGCCTGGGTGAGGGGAAAACAGAAACTAGATTTAAAGCTTGTCCAAGCTCCTCGGGGGCCACTACAATCTACAAGGCTTGACCTGTACAAGATCAACACAAAACAGCCCATCCACATCCGGTCATGGAGGAGGGAAGGATTCCTAAGGCCCTGCCCCTTGAGGACCAACAGGAGTTAATTGCTATCAGGGCAGTACCTGCGGCCTTTGGGAGATCCTGCTCCAAGACCATCTCCAGGGTATGCAAAAAAATCCACAAATGCAGTGAGAGCTGGACTTTCTATCTGAGGGAGAGATAAGGAAACACACACTTTCTGATGGTAACTTTCTTTTTTACCTCACCTCAAAAAATCTCCTTCTGGAGCCAGGTGGTGGTGGCAGCGGCGGTGGCGGCGGCGGCGGAGGCGGCGGTAGTTTTAATCCCAGCACTCGGGAGGCAGAGACAGGTGGATCTCTATGAGTTCGAGGGCAGCCTGATCTACAGAGTGAGATCCAGGACAGGCGCAAAGCTACACAGAGAAACCCTGTTTCAAAAAACAAACAAACATAAAATATCTCCTTCTGAAAACTCTATGTCTCCATACAGCTACGTTCTTTACATACTGCTATGTATCTCTCTTTACATGCATACATCTCTCTCCTATACAGTCATACTTCTCTATATGCAGTTACATCTCTTTTTACATAGCTCCACATCTCTATCCCCACACATCTCTCTTCTATACACATTTCTTCTCTCTACTCCACTACATCCCTTCACACACTCCTACATCACTCACTCACTCTTCACTCGCTCACTTTCCTCTACACACACATTTCTGCCCTATGTACACATCTCTGCCTCCACAGCAAAAACTCTGGACCAATAGGAGTTACATCTTCAGGGTCACAAAGCATTTCTTGAATAAACAATAAGAGACAGAGCCATTCTGATACACGTGAGGAATCACATGGTTTCTCTCCAGGTAGGGAGGCCCCGCTGACCGGGCATGGTGAATAAAGCAGACACGTAGCTCTGAGCAGTTAGGGTTCCCAGACAGAGAGTGACGTTGAAATTCGGAACTTAAACAATAAACAGCTAGTTGGCTGGACCTTGAGCTAGGAGTACGTGCAGAAAGTCAATTGCTGTGGGGAATTGATGTCTTTAACGTTATCAGCTTGGCTTTGGCTCAACAAACAGACACCTGGGAACTTGCCTTTGTGTAATTCATCTCCAGAGACAACTAGTCTATTTTGGATTTGCTCTGAGGTCTTAGCTAAATATGTGGAAAGCTGTCTTTGTAGCTGAGAACACAGTTATTTTCCTATGTCAGTCTGAGTATGAAAAATATCTTAGTATTATTTCTATTCATCAAAACTATACAGCTTACGCAGAAATCATCTTCCTGACCATCCACAGATGAATGTGTGCCCAATAGATGGAATATATACATGAGATAAACACACAAGCAGTGGTAAAACACCCACAGCAGTTCTCAGGGAAGAAATGTAATGGCACATGAGAAAAATAACAGACAGGAGCAAAATCATTTACAGTCCGTGACCCACAGTCTTTGCCAAGTGGGGCTTCCCATGAGAGAGTCATTTGTCTGATGGGTCGACCTGTTGAATACTACTTGTCACCTGCTGTTTACTCCCAGGGCCTCCAGCAGGGGAGGGTGGGACAGTTTCTTCAATGATGAAATCACCGCTGTTACCCTTGTTCCTGTAAATAACCTCTCGTTCATCTTCTGTATTGAGCCCTGATGAAGCACATTGGTATACATACACACATACACAAACACACACACACACACATACACAAACACACCATACACTATGCACATACACCATACACTATACACACACACCATACACACACATACACACACACACTATACACTATGCACACACCACACACACACACCACACACACACACACACACACACACACACACACACACACACATACTCAACCATGAAAATAGGAAGACTAATTGAGAAGAGGAAGAAGATCAGGGGGTGTGAGATCTAGTTTCATTTGTCCACTTGTCACAACCTGGAATCACCTGGAAAGAAAGTCTCAAGGACTGTCTAGACCAGGCTGGCCTGTTGATATGTCTGCACAGGATTGTCTTGACTCTGCATTTATAGACAGGGGAAGATCCAGCCCACTGTGGGCAGCATCATTCCTTAGGCAGAGGATCCTGGACTGTATAGAAGTGGAGAGATCAAGCTGAGCGCTGGACATGCACGCACTCATTTCTCTGTGCTCTTGATTGTGGGTGTGATGTGAGCAGTCCCTGGTACCTTGACTTCTCTGTTGTGATGGGCTGGAATTGTGGGCTGAAACAAACCCTTGCTCTCCTAGATTGAATTTGTCACAGCAACATAAATAAAACCAGGACCAGCTGGACCAGGCAGTGGGATAAAGAGGGGGATGGGGAACAAATATGATCAAAGTACTTAGGTCAGATACATGTGCAATGAATGAACCATTATTCTATACAAATAATATATGCTAACACAATTTTTTAATATACCCAACTGTAGCAGCACACACAGTTAATTCCACCACTCAAGAGGCAGAGGCAGACAGATCTCGTCACAAGACCAGCCTCGTCTATATAGTGGCTTCCAGGCCAGCTAGGGCTACACTGTAAGAGCCTGTCTCCAATAAATAATAAAAATTAATAACCACAATGTTTGACTCTATACAATAGGAGAGGAGCCTTTGTGAAGACTGCAAGCCCAGCTCAAGACGCTCTTGTAGGCGGAACCAGGCCAAAGGTTAAAATCGCAGACTTCCAGGTTAGGGGAAGAAGCCTCTCTTTGCTTTCCCTGGGTCTCCAAACCCAGCCTGAAGAGAGAGGGTAACTATAGGGTCGGGTCTCCATCCGGAGCCAAAGCTTCTGGCCACACTCACCCAGAGCCAGAAATGACGTTCTTGGGGAACCCATCCTGCCCAGCCTACACCACATTAACACACAAACCTGCATGTCTGGAAATCCCCTGCCTTCTTCATCCAGAAAAGTGAAGTGAGTTGTTAACCTCCCCCCCTCCGCCCCTTGTATCTTCAGGGATCAGCAAGATGGCTCCGTGGATAAAAGTGCTTGCTGCCAAACCTGGCATGGTGATTTGATCCCTGTGATCCCTGTGCTGAGAGAAGAAAACCATTTACGTTTTTAGATAACCTGAACCAGCCGTGCCCCGTTCCCGGAGAAAACACAAGCAGGCGGGCCCACGGCGGGCCCACGGTGAGTGCAGCCATTCGTGGTCCAGTGTCCCCTGGGGCAAAGCATGAGTGGCCTGGAACTGGGGCTCATCCGACTAACCGAAGACTTCAGGCTCCTGTTTCCTTCCAAGGCTTCCAGGATGGGGAGACTGTTCCAAAGGGTGCTTCTCGCAGAAGATTGTTTGGGGTGTAGGTGGCAGAAGTCATGGAGTGGGGGGGGGGTGGGGGGGTTCCCAGAGTCCCAAAGGACTTGACTCATCTCTCCCCTACCTTCAGCATTCCCTGTGCTTCTGCTGAGTCACGTCAATTTGTCACTGCACTTTGAAGAGCTCATTCTCTCTCTCTGTGTGTGTGTGTGTGTGTGTGTGTGTGCATGTGTGGGTGGGTGGGTGCAAGTGTGCCACAGATTGCATGTGGAGGTCAGAGGACAATTACAATTTGCAGGGGTCAATTCTCTCATCACGTGGGTGCTGGAAATAAACCTTAGGTGGTCAGGCTTGGTGACAGGTGCCTTTGCCCACAGAGCATCTCACAGACCTGTTGAGGTACTTTTTATTACATTTATCGTGTGTGTGTGTGTGTGTGTGTGTGTGTGTGTGTGTATGTGTGTGTGTGTGTGTGTGTGTGTACACTCAAGGCCGGATGACCATTTGTCTGAATCATCTCAGCTTCCACTGTGTGGGCTGCAGGACTGAACTCAGGTGGGTAGGCTCAGAGGCAAGTCCCTCACTCAGCCACCTCGCCAGCCCACTTCCCTCTGCTTCTGTTTCCTGCGGGGGGGGGGGGGGGACATACGCAAAGGTTCTAAGATCCCTGGACCCCAAAGGTCAGTACTGCTAACTGGTGGGCAGGGGTCCAGGGTAAGCCCAAACTGTAGGTTGTCCGATGCATCTTGTTTCACGGTCTGATCACTCTCCACTCCGCAGTAGAGCACTCTCCAAACTGATGGGGAACTAAGTCTCAAAAGAGTGTCTGGGCAGACTGGTATGGGCAAACCCTGACCTCCAGAGCACGGGGAGAGATGTCGCTCAGGACTACATGGGACCAAGCCCCAGATAGCATTCACTTCCCCACCCCATGCTCAACTGGCATTCTTACATCATGATTTTAATCTCACAAATGTGAATGGTGCCTCTAGGTGAAGGGGATGAGTGTGTGGGGGGGGT
Organism: Peromyscus eremicus; assembly: GCF_949786415.1. Lineage (NCBI taxonomy): Eukaryota > Metazoa > Chordata > Mammalia > Rodentia > Cricetidae > Peromyscus > Peromyscus eremicus. The sequence goes on along the minus strand of NC_081438.1, from coordinate 26,455,710 downwards.
CACTGGGCATGCTGAAGAGCCATGCATCGCCACCCCATCCCACTCCCATTCCACCTCATACTTTGGAATATTGAGATCCCTGAGGCTGGTGGCGCTGGGGAAGGAAGGGAGAAAGGGAGGGAGGGAGGGAGGGAGGGAGGGAGGAAGAGGTAAAAGATGAAGCCAGCTAAGATGCAGAAGGCATCCATACAAAGAACCCAAAGACAGGAGCAAAAATAGCGGACAGCAGACAGAACGGAGGCTGGGAACAATTAGGGAGCGATAAGCCACAGGAAGTGCCCATCCAGAACCTCAAACACGACACCTCATGACTCCACGTCCTGCAGATGCAAAAGATAGCTTGTTTGTTTGTTTGATTAAGGGATGGAGAGAGAGCTCACTGCCCTTGCAGAGGACCTGGGCTTGGTTCCCAGCACCCACATAACGGTTTACAACCACCCATAACTCCAGTTCCAGGGGATCCCATGTCCTCCTCTGTCCTCCACAGGCACCAACCACATGTGGTACACACACAGACAAGCAGGCGAAACACCCACACACGCCAAATAATACATCTTTTAAAATAATGTTTTAAATCCCTCTCCGAGGCAGATGGATTTCTGTGAGGAGTTTGAGACCAGCCTATCTACACGGTGGGTTCCAGGTTATCCAGGGCTACGTAGTGAGACCCTGTCTCAAAAAAATATATATATTAAAACAAAATCCATCTCCAGGGGGACCGTGGATGTGGAAAACATGGTGGCATATGAATGCCCTTTCTGCACAAGAGTGTCACTGGGAAAGGGCCCAAGGGAAGGACATAAAAGGAGACTGGAAGAGACCCTGCAGACAGAGAAAAGGGTTACAGGTTACGAGGGGTGGGTCAGGGAAGAGGAAGGTGATGGGGAGAGGGCAGCCTTAGAGGGCCCTCCTTCAGGAAGGGAGGGGGGCTGTTGGGAGGGAGTCTTCCCGGATGAGACTTCAGTCCCACCCCTTTTCTCAGAATGACAGAGTGAAGCGAGAGGGATTCTGAAGGAAGTTGTCTATTTGGCAAGGGTCTCCTTGGGCATGGAACCCCGGGGACAAGTGAGAGTAACATGGAGATTGGAGACAGGTGGATAGGAAAGATGAAGCGAGGCTAGCCCAGTAATCTGAGTCATTAGACAAGGTCAAGCTGCACCATGAGGGTCTCCATGAGGGGCGCCATTTTGTCCCTGCGAGATGGTGACTTTCTGCACGTCCTGTACAGTGGCGCTGCTCCCATTCACTCCCCAATCATCTGCTTTTCTGGAGCTGGATCCGGGATGCTGAGAAGTAGAGAGGGGGAGGCCCGTGTAGACAGAGAAAGGTGTCAGGGCAGGGGCATCATGTCTGGAGAGCCTGGGAGGAAGATGAGCAGGCCCTGGGCTGTGCGTACTCCTGGATACCAGCTGGGACTCAGGTCGCAGAGGAAGGACCTGGGCACCAGCTCCAGTGAGCACTGGGTTCAGAGTTCCAGTGGTGTTCTGTGGTGGCTTGGAGAATGACTCAGAACTGCGAAGCCTCCAAGGGCATGAAGCAGAAACCTCCACCCTGCTCCTCATGGATCTGAGCCAACTGGAGCCCAAGGGGGCACCAGGCGTCTGGGACAGCCAGGATGTGGGTGACATGAAGACTTGTGGACAGAACTCTGATCCTCGTCCTGGCCAGGGAACTGGACGGAAGAGATGAGAGTGTTTGGTGGCCCTTTTGTATTTTTTTCTTTTCTTTGTGCATGTGTGTGTGGGTGTTTTGCCTGCCCGTTTGTCTGTCCACCACGTGTGTGCCTGGTGCAGGTTGAGGCCAGAAGAAGGGGTCAGATCCCCTGGGACTGGAGTTGCAGACAGTTGTGATCCTCGGCCATGAGAGTGCTGGGAGCTGAACCAGGTCCTCTGAAAGGACAGCAAGCAGCACTTGGGAAGCAGAGGCAGGCAGATTTCTATGAGTTCCAATGCCACCAAGCCCCACCATAAAAACCAGATGACAGTCAGGATAGCTTTGGAGATTCTAATTAAATGTGGAATGTGGGCTACACCTTGACTCCTCCTCCTCCTCCTCCTCCTCCTCCTCCTCCTCCTCCTCCTCCTCCTCCTCTTCTTCTTCCTCTTCCTCTTCTTCTTTTGTGACATGAGTAATTGATCCCAGCAGCTTGTGCATGGCAGACAAACACTCTGTCTCTGATACATCCGCAGCCTCAGTTTAATATTAGCCAAGACCTTTTGAGAGGCAGGAGAGAAGGCTTTTGACTCAGCAGCCCTGTGTTCCAGGGTCCTCTTGAGGCCATGATGCATTATGAATCACAGCACCATCCAGAGTGTTTTCAGAGAGCTTTGGCATAATTCTCAGAACGCTGTAGGCGGCTGGTTAGGGTGGGTGTGAAATGTCCCCAGGGGCATTTGTGTTTGAACACTTGGTCCCCGGCAGGTGGTGCTGTTGGGGGTAGGTCTGGAACCCTGCCGTGATGGGGTGTGTATTTGTTACTTTCATAGTTGCTACGACAAGATAAGATACTTGGCAAATGTCAGCTGAAGGGAAGACAGGTTTCTTTGGACTCACAGTTTGAAGGTACAGTCCGTTACGGTGGCAGCAGCTGGTCACATTGCCTCCATGGTCAGGAAGTAGAGAAGGATGGATCCTCTAGCCTGTTTTCTCCTTTCTGTTCAGTCTTGGACCCCAGCCCATGGGATGGTACTACTCACACTCAGGGTGCATCCTCTTTCCTTAATTAAGCTCTCTGAACCCTCACTGACATACTCAGAGGTGTGTCTCCTAGGTGACAACAAATCCAAGCAGCAGCTGGGAGGTGGTGATGAACACCTTTAATCTCAGCACTTGGGAGGCAGAGGCAGGTGGATCTCTGTGAGTTCGAGGTCAGCCTGGTCTACAAAGCGAGTTCCAGGACAGCCAGGACTATTACACAGGGAAACCCTGTCTTGAAAAAAAAAAAAAAAAGAAGAAGAAAAAACCCACCAAGAAACAAAAACAACAACAACAACCCCCCCCCAAAAAAAAAAAACCAATCAGCTTGACTGCTTACTCTAGTGAGTCTCCGCCTCCTAATGGTTTCTCAGTCTTTCAAACAGCACCATCAGCTGGTGACCAAGTATTAAAACACATGAGCTAGAGAGTCTTCTCATATGGAGCCATCCAAAGATGATGGAAATGAGATCAGGACATCAAGATCATCTTCAGATACATAGGGAGTTTGAGGTCAGACTGGACTGTGGGAGACCCTGTCTCAAAAGTAATTCAATAGGGACCAGAGAGATGTTAGTGGTTAAGAGTGCTTGCTGCACAATCTGGACGGTTGGAGTTCAGATCCCAGCCCTAACGAAATAATCAGGGAATCGTGCAAGTGCCTGTAATTCCAATTCCAAGGGACGTGGAAGCCTTTTCTGGTCTCTATGGTCACACACACACACACACACACCCCTGCACAATGCATGCATGCACACTCACAAAGACACATATAAATAAAAATATGAATCTAAGAGTGAGCATAGGTCTTTTCTATTGTTTGTTTGTTTTAATGGAGACAGGCTCTTGCTATGTAGCCCAGGCTTGCCCTAAGCTTCTGGTCCTCCTTCCTCATCCTCTCAAAGGCTGGGATTACAGATGTTCAATATCACACCAGTTCTCCCATGCTGGTTTTTTTGTTTGTTTGTTTTTGTATTTGTTGGGACTGGAGAGATGGCTCAGCAGCTGCTCTTCCCGAGGACCTGGGTTTGATTCCCAACGTGGTGGCTCACCATTGTCTGTCACTTCAGTTTTAAGGGATCTGATGCCCTCTTCTGCTCTCCATGGGCACTGCACATACGCGGGGCACAGCTATACATGCAGGCAACACACCCATACATATAAAACAAAATAAAATACTTTCATGCCTTTAGTCCCAGCACTCGGGAGCCAGAGGCAGGTAAATCTCTGAGTTCAAGGCCAGTGTAGTCTACATAGTGAGTTCCAGGACAGCCAGAGCTACACAGAGAAACCCTGTCTTGCTGGGCGGTGGTGGTGCACACCTTTAATTCCAGCAGAGGCAGGGGGATCTCTGGGAGTTTGAGGCCAGTCTGGTCTCCAGAGCAAGTTTCAGCACAGCCAGGGCAACACAGAGAAGAAACCCTGTCTCAAAAAAGAAAAAAGAAAAGAAAAGAAAAGAAAAGAGGAGAAAAAGAAAAAAAAGAAAGAAATCTGTCTCAAAAATAAAATAAGAAACAAAACCTCACAACTTTTAAAAATCCAGTCATTTAAAAAATGACATTTGGGCTGGAGAGATGGCTCAGAGGTTAAGAGCACTGTTTGTTCTTCCAAAGGTCCTGAGTTCAATTCCCAGCAACCACATGGTGGCTCACAACCATCTGTAATGAGATCTGGCTCCCTCTTCTGGCCTGCAGGGATATGTGCAGACAGAACACTGTATACATAATAAATAAATAAATCTTAAAAAAAAAAAATGACATTTGCAGGCTGGAGAGATGGCTCAGCGGTTAGGAGCACTGGCTGTTCTTCCAGAGGACCCGGGTTCAATTCTCAGCACCTGCATGGCAGCTCACAACTGCCTGTCACTCCAGGTCCAGAGGATCTGCCACCCTCGTGCAGACCCAACACCACCAATTCACATACAACAAACAAACAAACAAACCCAAAACAACAAAAATTTAATTTGCTTAATAATGGATGAGGGGGGCACCTGAGCTCACATGTGGAAGTCAGAGGACAGCTCTGAGGAGTTGGCTCTCTTCTTCCACCGTGTGGGTGCTGGGATGGAGACCAGGCTGCAGGGCTTGGCAGCAAGTGCCTTTACCCACTGAGCCATTGCTTTAAAACAAAAACAAAGACAGGGTCTCATGTAGCCCAGGCTGGCCTCTGGCTCTTCATGTAGCTGAGGCACCTGTGAGCTCAGGTGCCCCCCCATCCAAAATTAAGCAAATTAATTTTTTGTTGTTTTGGGGTTTTTGTTTGTTTGTTTTATGTGAATCGACCCCCCAGTCTTCCTGTTTCAGTCTCCCTAGTTCTGGGATGACAGGCCTGCACCGTGGCTCCACGCTCCGTTTGGATTTGCGCAGTGCTGGAGAGGGAATCTAGGGCCTCCTGCTTGCTTGCTAGGTAAGCAGTGTGCCCACTGTACTACAGCCCCAGCATCCCTCAGGTACCCCATAACCTTCACAACAAGCTCATTTTTCAGACAGGGGAGGAGCCCAGAGACAAAAGGGTTAAGCAGCTGGCCCAGCGTCCCAGAGCCTGTCCCAGAAGGGGCAGCACTTAGAGGCGCAGAAGGCGATGGATCACTGATGTCACGCTTGCTGGTGAATCACGACATCTCCCTCTCTACAGAAGACCTAACACCTCGCTTCCAGTAAGGGCTGAAGGAGATGATGCCGGGTTTCTGGCACAGAGGCTCAGGTAATGGGAGGAATTATTATTTAGCCAATTGGAGCGGCTGTTCTCCAGCCGAGTTTCATTACAGCCTGGACGTCACAACGCAGCCATAATGGAAGCCTCTCTTGTTGAGTCCGTAGGCAGGATTGTCCAATTCTAGGAACACCCTTGGGAGCTTCGTGAGTCAGAGCTAGAAGAACCGTCAGCCTTGACTGTGAATTCTTTTAGGACAGGTCATGTTAGAGTCATCTCTGTATCGCTGTGTATTCGTAGTGGCTGTTCTCATCACCACGAGAGAATACCTGACAAACATTTGGATATTTCTTTGTTAAGACGGGGTCTCACTGTGTACCCTTGACTGGCCTGGAACTTGCTATGTAAACCTGGATGGCCTTGAACTCACAGAGATCCCCCAGCCTCTGCCTTAGGAGTACTGGAATTAAACCTGTTCCCCACCACACCAAACCTTATGCTTACCATTTGTAAAGACGTCAGCACTGCCACCAAGTAAACAAAAAAACAAACCACAAAGAAACAAGCTATATTTTCCTTCTGCCAGTCTGCTGTCATGGGTTATCTGAAATCCCTGATGGGAGATTTGTCTTCCGTTTCCATAATTGTGCTGAGACATAGCTTCTCAAGGCATGATGAATGACGAAGTGTTTCCCTTCTTTTCAAAACAGGGGCTGGACAGACGGCTCAATGGTTAAGAGCACTTGCTGCTCCCGCAGGGGACCTGAGTTTGGTTCTCAGTTTGGCAGCTCACACCCACCTAAAACTCTAGCTTAGGGGATTGGACACCCTCTTCTGGCCTCCATGGACACCTGTATTCACTTGCACAGACCCACACACATACACAAGATCAATAAAATAAATCTTTAAAATAACCTTTTCAAATTAATGAGTTGCTCCGTGTTCTTTAGTGCAGATCATCAGAATTTTTTGTTTGATTTTATTCTCTTTTTTTGTCATATATGTGTGTATGTTTGTATATGTGTGTGTATATATATGTGTGTATATATATGTATGTATGTATTTTAACCAGATGAGATCTCACTATGAGCCCTGGCTGGCCTTGAACTCACTATTTTCCACCTTGGCCTCCCTAGTGCCAAGATGATCAATGTTTTCCACTTCACCTAGCCCTAGCCATTACTTTTAGGTGGGGACATGTTTAACATATTGCAATCTAATACAGCAAGTGGGATGTCGGGCATCTTTAAGGGGAGTCCTGAGGCACCTGGCAGGTTGCAGGCCTGGGAAGGCCCTCTGGAAATGGGCTGTGAATTGCACTGAGGTGTTCCCCTCCAGGTAGGCAGCTGGTCTCCAGCAAAGCCCAGGGCTCAGAGGCCTCCTGCTCTGTGAGCTCTTCGGGGTGTAGTGGCTCATGCCTGTAATCTCAGCACTCAGGAAGCTGAGGCAAGAGATTCACAGGTTCAAGACTAGCCTGTGCTCCAAAGTGAGATCCTGTCTTAAAAGCCAAAACCAAACAATCCAGACAAACAGGGCTAGGTGGTGGTGGCACACACCTTTAATCTCAGGACTCTGGAAACAGAAGCTGACAGATCTCTGTGAGTTTGAGACTAAGTGCGACTGCCCATTAGACCCTCCCAGCAAATAGGAGTGGCCTGGCAGAGGTTTTAAAGTGGAGGACAGATTTGCCTTTTGAGAAGAGATCACCCTCTGGTGGCCACTTCGAGGATGGCAGGGAGAGAAGAAGCTGAGCTTGTGGAGCCCCGAGCACACAGTGTTGGGGGGTGTACTGTTCACTACGTGGTGAGGAGGAGATCCACAACAGCCTTGAACTCAGGGATATAGGGCTCTGGAAAAGAGAGAAGGGGGAGGGGAGGGGAGAAGGGACAGAACAATCTGAGTCATGCCTGTATTCTCAGCCCTCAGGAATGCTTGTGAATTCAAGGATAGTTCATGCTACATATTGAGAGCTCACCTTTAATTTAAAAAAAAAAAAAAAAAAGGAGAGAGGAGCAGAGTAGTACGGAGTGGAGTTGTGTAGACCTGGCTGTAGTAGCACTTTCTAGTTGGGACCGCCAGCTCAAAAATAATGACACAGAGACTTATTATTGATTATGAAAGCTTGGCCTTTAGCTTAGGCTTGTTTCCAACTAGCTCTTATAACTTAAATTAACCTGTTTCTCTTAGTCTGCATTCTGCCATGTGGCTTTTATTTATTTATTTTTTTCTCAGTACAGCATGTCTGACTTCCTCTGAGTCTGCTGGAAAAAATCCCCTTCTTCTTCCTGGCATTCTCTCTCACCCTGGAAGTCCTGCCTATTCTCTCCCACTTAGCTATTGGCTGTTCAGCTTTTTATTAATCCAATCACAGTGACATATCTTCACAGTGTACAAAAAGATTATCCCACAGCATTTTCCCCCTTTTGTCTAAATTAAAAGGAAATGTTTTCTCTACATAGACGAGACAGTTGTTTAACTTGACCTGCTTAAGGGGCCCCCTGGCAGTGGGATCAGAATCCATCGCTGGTGCATGAGCGGGCTTTTTGGAGCCCAGTGTCTATGATGGGACACCATAGTCTTGGTGCAGGGGGAGGGCTTGGACCTGCCTCAAGTAAATGTACCAGGCTCTTTTGACTCCTCATGGGAGACCTTGCCTTGGAGTAGGTGGGAATAGAGGGTGGGTTGGGGGGGGAGGCTGGGGAGGGGAGGAAGGAGGAGAGGATGATTTGTGGTTGGTGTGTAAAATGAATAGAAAATTTCTTAATAATAAAAAAAAGACAAAGAAAACTTAAGACTGCAAAAATAAATAATAGGAAAGGTTTTAACTCTAACATAGTAAAACGATATATGTATGTATATATATAAATATATATACATACATATATGTATATATATATATATACACAATAAGAACAATTATCAAGTAAAAGTTACATTCACTAGGCAGTTGGATCTCTGTGAGTTCAAGGCCAGCCTGGGCTACAGAGTGAGTTCCAGGAAAGGTGCAAAGCTACACAGAGAAACCTTGTCTCGAAACATGACTATAAGTTTGATTGTTATAGATGACTAACTACTAATTGTCTTTCTTTATTATCCTAAATAGCTTTCAAGAACTAGAACTTTACAATATATTTTTAAATGAGATTCATAGGTACAATACCTTAAATAAGAGTAGAAACATATATACAGTATAACAAAAATAACTTAAATTTGTATCAATATACAAAAGTATCTTAAACAAGAGTAGAAACGTATATACAATAAAACAATAATAACTTTAAATTGTATCAATATACAAAAAATTAGGGAGTTTTTTTTTTTTTTGAGACAGTGTTTATCTGTGTAGCTTCAGCAATCCTGGAACTCACTATGTAGACCAGGCTGGCCTCAAACTTACAGAGATCCACCTGCCTCTGCCTCCTGAGTGCTGGGATTAAAGGCGTGCACCACTACCGCCAGGCATACAAAAAATATTTTAAATAAGAGTAGAAACATATACACAGTATAACAAAAACAACCTTAAATTTGTATCAATATACAAAAATCCATACCAGCGTAAAATATTTGAGATTAGTAGTTGCTTTTTTAGTTTAAAAGTAGTTCAATAGCTGGGCAGTGGTGGCGCACACCTTTAATCCCAGCACTCGGGAGGCAGAGCCAGGCAGATCTCTGTGAGTTTGAGGCCAGCCTGGTCTACAGTGCGTGATCCAGGACAGGCATCAAAAAACTACACAAAGAAACCCTGTCTCGAAAAACAAAAAAAACAAAAAAACAAAAAAAAAAACAAAAAAAAAAGTAGTTCAATAATCTACCTTTTTATCCTATCATTCCTATATCCCACATTTTTCTTTTCAGAATGAGATCCCTGAATCAAATCTCCTTTGCTTCATTTCCTCCATGATCATGACCTATAACAACTTGTAACCAACCCCCCTAAGTGATGACAAACATCCACTGAAGGACCAAAAAACCACCCACCCCATCTCTTGGGAATGTGGGAATGTGGGAATTGTGTTCTTTTTTTTTTTTTTTTTTTTTTTTTGGTTTTTCGAGACAGGGTTTCTCTGTGTAGCTTTGCACCTTTCCTGGAACTCACGATATAGACCAGGCTGGCCTTGAACTCACAGAAAGGGAATTGTGTTCTTAAACTTACTTCCTGTTGTCTGGGGGCAACGGCATCTTTAAGAGACCCTGAAAAAAAATTGCAGTAAAGACCAAGTCCTGGGAGAGCTAGTTGTTATTCAGTCTCGGTATGATGGGAAAGTGTAGGGCTTATTTGAAGTTCTGACTGGAGTAGTCTATGATGTTGGACCATCTTAGCTAACCACCTTGAAATTGTCCTGATCAGTTTGTAGTCCAAAGCTGATCCTTGGGTGGTGTTTATCAGCTTAGTGGTTTTACCACAATCCAGGTGGAATCATCATTGTGGGGCTCTGTCATCCTTTTGGAGACATCAAAGGTTGCTGTTAGAAATGGTCATAGTTTCCAAAGCATAGGGAGAAGTGCTGAACTCTTTTTTCTTTCTTTCTTTCTTTCTTTCTTTCTTTCTTTCTTTCTTTCTTTCTTTCTTTCTTTCTTTCTTTCTCTTTCTTTCTTTCTTTCTCTTTCTTTCTTTCTCTTTCTTTCTTTCTTTCTTTTTTTTTTTTTTTCTTTTTCCGGAGCTGAGGACTGAACCCAGGGCCTTGCGCTTGCTAGGCAAGTGCTCTACCACTGAGCTAAATCCCCAACCCCAAAGTGCTGAACTCTTGAACTGATTGCAACTATGAACAAATCAAGCCAACAAAATGAGGGAACATCCAATTATCAGCACTAATTTGACTGAGAAGGGTACAAACAAACAAAAAACTCCAGCTCCATGAAATGCCATACCCACTTCTGTCTTCCTTGGGCAGCAGCACACATGGGAAATACACACACACACGCACGCACGCACGCACGCACGCACGCACACACACACACACGCACGCACACGCACACACACACACACACAAAAACAACCAATAAGCCTTAAAGAAAATCTTCTTGGGCTGGAGAGATGGCTCAGAGGTTAAGAGCACTGGCTGATGCCCTTCCAGAGGTCTTGAAATCAATTCCCAGCAACCACATGGTGGCTCACAACCGTCTGTAATGATATCTGGTGCCCTCTTCTGGCCTGCAGGGACACATGCAGGCAGAACACTGTATACATAATAATAAATAAATTTTTTTTTTTTTTTTTGGTTTTTCGAGACAGGGTTTCTTTGTGTAGCTTTGCGCCTTTCCTGGAACTCACTTGGTAGCCCAGGCTGGCCTCGAACTCACAGAGATCCGCCTGGCTCTGCCTCCCGAGTGCTGGGATTAAAGGCGTGCGCCACCACCGCCCGGCTAATAAATATTTTTTAAAAAAAGAAAAAGAAAAGAAGAAAATGGTCACAGTTCATTGCAGAAAATTTAAACATTTTAAATGTCATATGCAACAGATCTCAGTGAGGTTAAAGGACCAAAAACTATTAAATACACCTGGGATACATAAGCTTAATTCCTAATTACCTGCTTCAGACTCAAGCCTGAAATCATGTACAGGAAGCTAGATGAAGCCTATTTCTAGAATTAGTTAGTACTCTATATATCCATTAATATCATGGCAGAAAATTTAAACATGTTATCTATTTATAAATTTTGAGATAGTATTTATACCTTAAGAAAAGTTTTAAAGAGTCAAAATAAAACCCAGGGATTATGAGATTAGTGGCAATAGAATAGTCCCTTAATTTTGATTTTCTTCTGTCCATACCAGGTGGCTCTTCTGACATGAGACAGAGACTTTGGATTTTCCTTTAACAAGCATGCTTGGGTTTAGAGTCGAAGAGAGCCATTCTCCAACTCCAAAGCCAGCTTTAATTTTTAATTGAGTTGAGACTACAAAAATACCATTTGCCTTATATGTCTGTAGAGAACATAGAGACAAACATTTGGGAAGATTTATGAAATTTTTTCCTGTTGGGAATGTGTTATACCATTAAGCCAATTTACTCTTTTTCTTGGGACATTTTCTCTGAATAATTCATCTTTCTTCTTCAGATGTCTTATTTGTTCAGTGGTCTTTAGATTCTTTAGTTGGATGCTTTTATTGTCCTGGAAAGACAAAAATAAAACCCTGCCCCAACCCTAACTTTGGGGAGTTTCCCTTTTGGGCAGGTTACGTCTCATCAAATGAAAGACATTTGTACCAAGCTAATTTAGATGGAACAGCTATGCTAGGGTGTCTGAGGAATTTGACCCACTGAAGGGGAAGGAACTTGGGTAAAGGCCACTCAGAAAGAAGTACAGCTCAGCTTGCTCAGTCAGTAGAGCACGGGACTCTTAATCCCAGGGTGGTCGATTTGTGCCCCACATTGGGTGCCAAATGTAGTAGCACTTTCTCATTGTGACCACCAGCCTGCAAATAATGACACTGAGACTTATTATTACTTATGAAAGCTTGGCCTTTAGCTTAGGCTTGTTTCTAACTAGCTCTTATAACTTTAATTAACCTGTTTCTATTAATCTACATTCTGCCACGTGGCTTTTACCTTTTCTCAGTATAGCATGTCCAAGTTCCTCTGAGTCTGCTGGCAAAAATCCCTTTCTTCTTCCCATCCTTCTCTCTCTCCCCAGAAGTACCACCTATTCTCTCCTGCCTAGCTATTGGCCATTCAGCTTTATGTTAAACCAACAGTGATACATCTTCATAATGTACAAAAAGATTATATCACAACACCTGGCACTTGTCCTTTTCCAGAGAGAACTTCCTATGAGCTAGAAATGGTGGCAGAGTCTATAATCCCAAAATTTGGAAGGTGGGGACAGGAGTTCAAGGGGAGCCTTGGTGACATAGTGAGTTCAAGGCCAGCCTGGGCTACATGAGCCTTTTTCTCAAATAAAAGAGGAGAGAAAGGAGGGGAGAAGATGGGGGGAGGACAGGGACCATGGGGCATAAGGGAGGTATGGAGGGGGATCAGGGGCATGGGCATATTTCAGGTGTATAACAAAGTAACAAGGCAGGCCCTGGAGAACTGGAGCAAGTAGGGGGCCCACCAGGGTTTGAATCTTCTGACACACTTCCTCCCTACATACCTGTAACCTCAGCCCTAGAGGTAGCAGAGACAAAAGGATGGCCGGAGCTGCTGACCAGCAGCTGAGCTGCAAAACCGGAAGCTCCACCTTTAGTGAGACCCCATCTGAAGGGAACAGGACTGAAAGCAATGGAGGATGATGCTGGGTGTCCTCTAGCCTCAATCTGCATGCATATTCACACACACACACACACACACACACACACACACACACACACACACACACCCACAACAAAAAACGATATCAGGAGGGCTGGAGAGACGGCTCAGTCAGTAGAGTGCCTGTGCATCACACATGTAATACCCCTGGGTTCATCCCCAGCACAGATAGGAAGATCAGGAATTCAAAGGCTTCCTCTCCTAATACGGTGAGTTCAAAGATAACCTGGGTTCCATGAGACTCTGTCTTTTAAAAAAAGAAGACAAACAACTTCCTATCTGAAGAGGACCAACATAAGCTGTGGATTTGCCCAAATTTTCACCTGGAGATGCAAGAAAACCCTTCTCCTGAATACATTTTACAGGACAGTGGATGACAAATAGAGTTGTGTTCTGATTACATTCTTCAAACAAATTGATATTATTATTATTATTATTATTATTATTATTATTATTATTACTTGAGACAGGATTTCACTGTGTAGCTCAGGCTGGCCTCCTACTTAAAGAAATCCTTCTGTCTCAGCATCCTGAGAGACTGCAGGGATGAGTCACCAGGCCCAGCTGACAAGTCACTCTTGCTTTTCGTCCTGGATGTAAACACAAAGCCAGTGAGCAGACAGAGCCAAAGAGAAAGGACGCTGGGACTGCACGAGGACTCCAAGACAGCAGATCTCACCCCTCGTTTTATCCACGCCGTGCCGTCACAACGGCGGTGAACCCCCACTGACTCTGCTCTGGTCTCCATCCCTATTTTAAGCCCTTAAAACTTCTTTCAATATAATATCCTTTTATTAATTGGAGGGGAAATTTTATATACGCATATAATGTATTTCAATTATATTGACTTCTCTCTCCTCCCCATCCATCTCCTACCCCACATCCCCTCTGAACTTCGTTCTCTCTCTCTCTCTCTCTCTCTCTCTCTCTCTCTCTCTCTCTCTCTCTCCCTCTCTCTCTCTCTCAACTCATCGATTCCAATTTGCGGGGCCCATATCCTCATGGGTGTGGACGGATCCACTGGAATAGGTCTACCTACTAGGGTTGTCACCCTTAAAGAAAATTGCCTCTCCCTCCCCTCTCCAGAAGTCTCCAGCTATCAACCGCTCCTCGGCTAGGGGTGGGGTCTTGTGGGCCCCTCCCCCTCAGGGCCAGCTTGATCTTGTGCGGGCGACCACAGTTGGTGTGAGTTCATGAGAGCAGCGTCCTGTCATGTCTAGAAGACACTGTTTTACTCCAGTCTCTCCTGACCTTTGACTCTTACGGTCTTTTGCTCCCCTCTTCCTAGAGGGTCCCTGCATTCAGATGGTGTCCCATTTGGGGCTGAGCACTCCATTGACCCTGTTCTCTTCGCTTTGATCAGTTAAGTTTCTACCTTAACCATTGTCGGCTACACAAAGGGGCTTTGCTGATAAGGTCTGGGGGCTGCGCTCATCTATGGGTATGGAGATACACGCATTTAGAGGGCAGTGTGATAATATATCTGTTTAGCAATGTGATTGTTTTAGGCTCACCATTGGGGCCTACAAGCTTCTCCAAACTATTGGTTCTTGGCCAGATTTACTAGTACCAGGCACGTGTTTCCTCCTGTTTTGCTTTCAATCCTTGTGTGGGAGTGTTTGTGTGAATGTGGGTGCACACTCAACACCAGTACTGACTGTCCACCTTGTCTGAGACAGGGTCTTGTTGCACGAATCCTAAAATGGTCTTATAATAAAAAACCCAGAGCCAGATATTGGGGTAAATGCCGAGAGGTCAGAGAGACAAAGGAACAAGCCATTGCCACGTCCCACATTGCCAACTCCACGAATCCTGTTTGAAAGCCTCTGAGTCCTCAGCCAAAAAGGCTTCTAGTTCCTGTCTCCTCACCCCTTATGTGCCTTTCTCTGCTCAGCCATTTCACTTCCTTCCTAGTGCTGGGATTAATGGCCTGTATGCTTCCCAAATACTGATAGCAGAGGCAGGAGATCTCAAGTGCTGGGATTAAAGGTATGTGACTCCCAAATACTGGGATTAAAGGTGTGATGGAGTTTGGCCTCCCAAGTGCTATGATTAAAGGTGTATGCCACCATTGCCTGGCCTCTATGCTTAATCTAGTGGCTTGCTCTGCCCTCTGATCCTCAGGCAAGCTTTATTTGATACACAATAGATCACCACAGGGTCTCTTGTTCATCATCGCCTAGGCCAGGCTAGCTGACCTATGAACTTTCAGGGGGATTTCTATCTCCACCTCCCATCTTGCTGTAGGAGCCATGATCTTCCTGCCTCAGCCTCCCACATGCTGGGGACAAAGTCATGCACTCCAGGACAGATCCCAAGCTTAGCTCCTAGTATTCCAGTATCTACCCTTACTTCTCCTTCTTCCTAAATTCTCTTCACCCTTCAAAGCTGCCCTTCCTCCTCAACTCTATTCTGTAGCCTGCCAGTTCCTCCCCACACCCAAGACAGGGTTTCTCTGTGTAGCCCTGACTGTCCTGAAACTCACTTTGTAGACCAGGCTAGCTTTGAACTCACAGAGATCTGCCTGCCTCTGCCTCCCGAGTGCTGGGATTAAAGGCATCTGCCACCACCGCTGGGCACCTGCCAGTTCTTAGCTAAGCTGCTGGCCTCCTTTAGAGAGGGAGGGGGATCTCAGCGAGGATCACAGTTGCTCTAATTCCAGCCCTTGGAAAGTGGAGAAAGGAGAAGCAGGAATTCAAGGCCCACCTCAGCCACATAATAAATTCAAAGCCAGCTTGAGTCACAGGAGGATCTGTTTCACAATAGGGGTGGTGGTAGTCACACCTTTAATCCCAGAGCGTGGGAGACCAGCTTGTCTGCATAGTGAGTTCCAGGCCAGCAAGAGGTATATAATGAGACCCTGCCTCCAAAATTGAGGGTGGAGGTGGAACTTAATGCTTGCTTTGGGAGGGTGAGACATTCTCTTCAACAGTGTAGTCACTGGTGAGGGGTCCACACTTCTGTAAATAATTCTAATGAAACTTACTAGGTCCCCAAAACAATGCAAACAAACAAAAAGACAGACTAGTTGGAAAGAGGAAGGAAAGGGGACAAGAGAGGGTTGTGGGTGTAAGTATGATCAAATGCTGCATTGTATACATGTATGAAAATGTCATAATAAAACCCCATAGATGCTGGGTGTGGTGGTGCACACCTTTAATCCTAGCACCCAGGAGGCAGAGGCAGACAGATCTCTGTGAGTTCAAAGCCAGCCTGGTCTACAGAGTGAGTTCTAGGACAGCTGGAGCTATGCAGAGAAAGCCAGTCTTGAAAAACTAAAACAAAACAAACAAACAAAAAGACCCTGATAGTGATGGGTGTGGTGTCATACGCCTTTAATCCCCGCACTCGGGAGGCAGAGGCAGGCAGATCTCTGGGAGTTCGAGGCCAGCCTGGGCTACAGAGTGAGTTCCAGGACAGGCTCCAAAGCTACACAGAGAAACCCTGTCTCGAAAAACCATAAAAAAAAAAAAAAAGACTCTGATAGTTGAGTTTTAGATTTATTCATTTTATTTTATGGGAATGAGTGATTGCCTGCGTGAATGTGTGTGCACTCTGTGCTCACCGGGTGCCTGTGGAGGTCAGAAGAGAACAATGGATCCCTTGGAACTAGAGTTATGGGTGGTTGTGAGCCTCCATGTAGGTGCTGGGATTCCAACCTGGGTCCTCTGCAAGAACCACAAGTGCTCTTAACTATTGAACCATCGTTCAAGGACCATGAGACCCACTATTGTGTATAATTAACATGTTAATAAAAACTTGGGCTAATAGAATAGTGACTTATCCAAGGTCAAAAACAACAAAAACAAACAAACAAAAAAACGCTGGGCGGTGGTAATGCTGGGCGGTGGTGGCACATGGTGGCACATGCCTTTAATTCCAGCACTCGGGAGGCAGAGGCAGGTGGATCTCTGTGAGTTCGAGGCCAGCCTGAGCTACAGAGTGAGTTCCAGGAAAGGTGCAAAACTACACAGAGAACCCTGTCTTGAAAAAACAAAAACAAACAAATAAAAAAAAAAAAAACAAGCCGGGCGGTGGTGGCGCACGCCTTTAATCCCAGCACTCGGGAGGCAGAGCCAGGCGGATCTCTGTGAGTTCGAGGCCAGCCTGGTCTCCAAAGTGAGTTCCAGGAAAGGCGCAAATCTACACAGAGAAACCCTGTCTCGAAAAACCAAAAAAAAAAAAAAAAAAAAAAGGAAAAAAAGAAAAAAAAAAAAAAACAAAAAAAACAAAAACAAAAACCAGCCAAGACTCACTGGGAAGAGACCAGAGACCCAGACTAGGGGGTGGGGGACACTCTATAGCACCTCGGGATGGGGATGGCCATGTCTGGACGTGTTCGCCTGCAGCATTAGCATTTATGAAGTAGTGGAGCATGACATGGTGGAAGTCTGCAGGCCCAGGGTCCAGGGTCTCAGGTCTAGAGGAAGGTGAGGTGGGTAGAAGCGGGGACACCGTAGGTCTCCTTGTGGTCTTCAAACAGTTGCTCCAGAGCCTTCATGTAGAGTTGGTGATAGTGATCCACTTGGTTTTCGGTGGGTTTGAGGCACTGGGGTACATGGATGGGGCGGCCCACTGCAGGGGGGGATGTGGGTGAGAGGGCTCTCTTGCTGCAAATACATTGGACAGTGGCTCTCCTCCCCAGAGATCCCCCAGACTCACCCACAGTAGTGATGGGCTTGGCAAATGGTACCAGACCCCAGGAGTTGGCAGAGAAGAGACCACGGCCCCAGAAGACGCAAGGGGAAAATCCCACGAGTCTCTTGAAAGCAACTTGACACCGACGCTGCCAGGAGTTTGGGGCAAAAGACTTGAATCTGTAGATATCATTTTCCCCAAAGGAGTACACAGGCACGAGGGAGGCCCTGGGGAGAAAGGCTGCTGTGGTTAGTATGTGTGTCTCCTCTTGCCTGAGTCTCCCAGGATGCTGGGACTCAGGGCCTGTCTCACCACACCTGGCGCCAAGGCATCGCCTTGAAATAGGGCTGAAGGTATGGGGATACTTGCTGTGGATCGGTGAAGACCTGAGCTTGATTCCTAGAATCTACGTTTTAAGATCCAGATGCAAGGGATGGGGCTGGAGAGACCTGGATTTGAGTCTCAGCACCCACATGATATCTTACAACTGTCTCTAACTCCAATTCCGGGAAATCCAAGGCCCTTTTCTGGCCTCCTTGGGCACTGCACACACATAGCCCATGGACATGTATGCAGGCAAACACGCAAACACACACACACACACACACACACACACACACACAAATAAAAGGACATTTTTAAAAATCCAGGTGCTCTGTTGGTCTTTTCTGTGTCGAACACACAGATTGCAAGCCCAGTGCCACTTTGAGATCTTTGGCAGCAGTTAACTCTGCAGCTCACACACGATTGAGCCTGTATGATAATGAGTATTCAGAGACGGGCAATGCCTGGGGGGCGCTCACCAACCTAAGACAGAGTACCTGTGTGGCCTGGGCAGGCGGCTCCTTGACAGGTAAGGTGACCTGTTGACGTCCCACTCAACCTAAATCAGAAGCTCATTTTTTAGTAAAAGGGGGACCTGTAGGGCTCTGCCCCCATTTTGGGTAACTGTTGTCTTCCTTGCTGACCTTGACCTTGATATCCTCCCTATGCTAATTCCCTACCGGGTTCCACCCTCCTGAATGCTTAAGGGAAGTTCCTTGTCTGTGTATCCTACATAATAGACGTTAACAGTTTAGATGCAAGATTGTAAAACATCGGTAGCGAACTTCTGCCCTCCGGGGTTCTCCCATTGTGCTGTAAGCCTGTATTTAAGACCTCCTCCCTCCTTCAATAAACAACATTTGGCATTAAAAAAAAAAAAGGAACTGAATATTCAGAGACTTTGCAGTGGTTACAAGTGAGTAACAGCAGAAGTGTAATAGTGGCCTACTCTGGTTTCCTTTAAGACTGACATTTAAAAACAGTCTGAATCATAGAACTCTGAACTTACTCATATATTGTTTTGAAATGCCAATGCGGTTAAAAATGGAATTAGTTTGATCTCAGCCAGGAAGCTATCTAAGAAAAAACCCTGTGTCCTACACCTGTGCTTTATCATCTATATTAACTGAAGTTGTTCAGTCTGAATATCAAGAATAAAGTGCATTAATAGAGAAAAAAATAAAAAAAATAAAAAAATAAAAAATCCAGGTGTGGGGCTGAGGAGATGGCTCAGAAGTTAAGAGTACTTGCTATTACAGAGGACCAGGGTTGGCTTTCCAGCCCATGTGTTGACCAGCTCACGGCTAGTTGACTGTAACTCTAGACAGGGGATCTCATGCCTTCTGATGGCCTCGTGTGTGTGTGTGTGTGTGTGTGTGTGTGTGTGTGTGTGTGTAGTGTGTGTGTAGTGTGTGTGTGTGTAGTGTGTGTGTGTGTGTAGTGTGTGTGTGTGTAGTGTGTGTGTAGTGTGTATGTGTGTAGTGTGTGTGTGTGCGTGTGCGTGTGTGTGTGTGTGTGTATGTGTGTGTGTGTATGCGCGTGCATGCATGCAATATAGACATACCTATCTATCTACACCTATCAGGTAGAATACTCACCTAGCATGCATGAAGCCCTGGGTTCTACCCCCAGCACAGCGTAAACCTGACACGATGGTGCACACTTGTAATCCCAGTACTCAAGAGGTGGAGGCAGGAGGATCAGAAGTTCCAAGTCATTCTTGGCTACAGGGTGAGTTCAAGGACAGCCTGGGCTACCCGAGACCCTGTTACAAAGCAGACACCTGACCTGAGAAGCATCTGCTGTCCCACTCACCCGTGCCTTAGCGCCAGGCGCACGAAGCCTTTACGGGTCCTTAGCATGATACAGTGCTCCCCCGGAACCGCATACAGGGCTTCCTGGGCGCCCCCAACCAGGATGGTCACTGCCTGGCCAAGCTGGGGCTGTGACAAAATGAAGTCCAGACTCTGTCGACTCACAGGACACAGCCCTGTGGACAAAAGAAGGGGACTGTCACCACCCTCTCCCCTGCTCCCTAGTCCTCCCACCGCCACTCTACGGTACAGAGAGGGTAAGCCTCATGTCCTGATCCTTTCTGAGTTCCGCGGTCCCTGCATCCTGTACAACACACTTGGTGTCCCCCTCGGAGTGGGACCAGTACTCAAGCCGGTTCTCCTTCCGAAGTATAGGGGTCTGCTGTGTGAGGATCTTGTCAGTTACAGAGGGGACAGCCTACAATCCATGGGCACTCTCACCTTTCACCTGTTACTGGGTTTACTCTGACCAAAAGCAACAGGGGAGGGAAGGGGTTGTTTTAGCTTATAGGTTGCGGGCAGTCGGTGCAGGAGCTCACGGAGGAAGCGCTCCTTACAGGCTCACTTGCAGACTCCTGCTTAGCTAACTTTCTTCTACAAGCCCAGGGAATGGTGCTGCCCACTGTGGACTGGGTCCTCCCACATCAACTAACGATCAAGACGACAGTCCCCCCCAGGCCAATCTGATCTGGGGAATCCCCCCATTGAGATTCGCTTCTCAAAGGGGCTCCAGGCTGTGCCAAGTTGACACGAGGCTAGGATAAGAAGGCTCACCGTTGAACATGAGGTAGTCTCGATAGATAGGAAGATAGAAGAGTCCCACCAGCGTGGCGATCCAAGGCCGCAGCCCGGGAAAGAGCTGGCAGAAGTCATTGCTGTCCGTGGAGAAATTACAAAAGATTCCCGTGCTCATGACCCCGTGGGGGTGCGCACCCAGCACGTAGTTCCGGTCAGCAGGCAGCTCTGAGGTGTTCAGTAGCTTTGAGGTGTTTGGGAAGACGTCAGGAGGAAGGAGGCACAGAATGCAAGATGAGGGCCAGGTGAGATTGTTGGGGCTTGTAAAGGAGATTTGCTGCCAAGCCCGACAACTCGAGTTCAATCCCTGGGACCCACGTGATGGGAGAAACACCCCCCATCCCCCACCCCGCCCTCCCCTCCCAAATCTGATTGCTACAGGCACGGTTGTGGCATGCGCAAGCCCCTCCCCCACCCTCCAAATAAGTAAAATGTAAACTTAAAAAAAAAAATTAAATTTCAAACGTAAATAAAAATAAAACAAGAATACAAGATAACTGCTGGAAAGAGCTGCCCTTTTCCCCAAAGTTCAAAGTTCAAGGTCCCAGGGTTCGCTCTCACATATCACCCCATTCTGAGCTCAGACATCCAATCCAGTAGAGGCTCCAGCACAGAGGAAGGTGAGTGGGTGACAGAGAGGAAGGAGACCAACTGTCTTTTAAGAGTTTGGACTCGTCACCTTGATCGGGAAATAATCTCTTTGGTGTTTCCAAATTGTCCACTTTCTCATCCACCTGCCGTGCCTTCCACCTGCACACAGAGAGATGGGGGCAGGGATGAAAGACTTCCCTGGGAAAACCTGTACCTTCTGGACTAGGACAGATAGCTCAGGGGTTAAGTGCTCACCAGGCAAGCAAAACGACCAGAGTTCGGATCCCCAGAACTCATGTAACGGCCAGGCAGGAAGCCACTGGAATTCCAGCCTCAGAAAGTGGAGACAGGAATCCCCCAGAGCAGGCTGGCTAGCAAAAACTGCCCGTATCAGTGTGCTCTGGGTTTGATTGAGAGCCCCTGCTTTAGGGAACAAGGTGGAAGAGCAATGGAATCAACCTCTGGTCCCTGCACGCAACACCAGTGCACACGAGTGAACTCACCACGTGAGCCCGCTTACATTTAAAAGCAAAACAAAACCAAAACCCTACAGGCGTATGCATACACACAGAGGGTGGCAAAACATGTCTCACGACCCGAGGAGACCTTTGTCCAAAACTTACCTTGGTTGGGCGTGTCCCAGTCCAGGTACAGCCATACCAAGTAGAGAAAAGAGAAGGACCAGAGCCGGGTAAAAAGGAGGAAGATGACCAGAAGGGTGAAGAAGGGGCCTGGGTGAGAGGGAAAGATGACTTGGCTTTAGTCAGGCAGTCGTCAGCCAAAACAACCTGCTCTCTCCCCTCCACCCCTGCTGAGCAGCCCTGTGGTCTCCTCTGGCCCTTTCCTGGTGCCTGGAACCCACGAGGGTAATAGCCCAGCCATACGGCCTCTAATCCCCTTTTCCTAGCTCCCTTGCCTCTGGGCCCCCATGCCTGCCCCACCTCCCACGCCTCTCCAGTCACTCTTACCCATGAACAGAAAAGTGAGCACATATTGGTAGGCGCCTATCACTTCAAGCCATTGCTTCTGAGGTGTTTTCATGGTGAGAGGGGGAGAGAAGAGATATGGGGACAGAGGTCCTAGTACTCCCTTTGTCTCACGAGGACTCCAGGAACCAGGAAACAGAGGATGAAGGTTTGGGGCTGTGATCTCACAGGAAGCAGTTCACTTCTGGGGTGATCAGATGTTTGACCTGGAGCCCCAGAACTTTTTAGGCTCCTTCTTGGACTGACCTGCTGTGAATATATATTGTTCCCATTGGTTAACACATAAGCTGTTTTGGCCTATGGCAAGAAGCTTAGAGGCAGGTGGGAAATCCAAGGAGAGAGACAGAAAATAGAAAGGCAGAGGCTGGAGAGACACCAGCCTACTGCCCAAGGAGCAACATGCCAGCACACCAGTAAAGCCACGAAATACATGGCAAAACATAGATCAATAGAAATGGGTTAATTTAAGATGTAAGAGCTAGCTAACAAGAGGCCTGCCATAGGCCATACAGTGTGTAAATAATATTAAGCCTCTAAGTGATTATTTTATAAGCAGCTGTAAATGAGAGAGATTTGTCCCTACCAGAGCTAGACAGGACCGGAGGAACTCTGGACCGCAGGGGGCCGGAGGGACCTGAAAAAATCTTTCTACACCGACCCGTTTAGAAAAATCTTTCGAATATACTGACCTTTGAACTTCCTTGATCAGTGAGTCTGGGCACGTTACTGGGAGGAGCTCCGAGCCGGAACAGAGAGTGTATTGAAAAGGGATAGCACCTCCCTGGTGACTGAGGCATTAAGGCAGGGAGCAGGCAAGAAGCCGCTGGCCAGCCCACCCACTGGGCCACAGGGACCCAGACAACGGTGTGGACCTGAGACTTTGATCTCCGACATACAGGCCAGGCAGGGCAGGAGGACCCAGATATGCCAGCAGGCAGGCCCAGGCAAGGCAATCTGTTTGCAGGTCTCTGGGAGTGGTCAAGGCTACCAGGATCAGTGGGGACAGTGGGGCCCCCTACCCTGTGGCTTATCTCTCCCTCCCCCGAAATTGTACAAACACACAAATGCTTCTTGTCTATTCCCACATTTAATTTCACCCCCCCACCCCCACCCCTCGCAGTCACTCAGGAAGGCCAGGACACAGGAACAGGGACACGCCTAGGTGAGAACAAGGTGTTGATCAGCAGGGACACCATATAGGGTCTTGTGTTCCTCAAACAGTTGGGTGAGCCGCTCTATATACAACGCGTGCAACTGGTCCACCTGTTCCCGGCTGGGCCTCGGGCTTCGCTGGACTGGAATTGGGGCACCCACTGTGGAAGGAACAGGAGGAGAAGACTGACTCTTAAGATGTCCCTAAATCTCCCACTAACGGGGGTGGGGGTGGGGGTCGGGCTGGACAGCTTGGGGGATGAGTGCCAGATTCGTGGACCAGAGGGCAGGCTTTAAGGGAACAGTCCCCCTCCTGGGAGAGGATGGAAGAGATTCATGACTCACCCACAGTGTGGATGGGCACACGGAAGGGTATCAGGAGACCCAGGCGACCATGGAAGAGAGGCAGGGCCACACTCAGTATCCTCTGAAGACCTTCCTGCACCCTCCGCACCCAGGAGCCTGGCGGGTTGGGATACTGGCGGAAGAGCTCATTCTCTCCAAAGGAGAAAACCGGCACCAGCCAGGCCCTGGAGGAGCAGAAACAGACGCATGCGGCTGACTGGGGCCCGAAGGTACGGGGTTCCACACTCCTCTCTTGCAGGGCAGCTCCGGTGCATACACCCCTGCCTGACACCCCTGCCCGACGCCCGCCCACTCCTCACCCGTGTTCCAGTGATAATTTAATGAATCCTTTCTGATTCCGGAGTCGCAAACTCACTGTTCCAGGCTTTGCCTCCAAAGCCTCCAGGGGACCTCCCACAGCCAGGACAGCCACCTGGCCACCCTCGGGGTGGGACAAGAGATAGGAAGCGCTAGCCTTGTCAGAAGAGACTAAACCTGGGTGAGGAAGACAAAGGCTGGGGTACAGAGATACCACCAAGATAGAGGTGAACACAGGCGCCCCCACCCCCACCCCAGGATAAGAAAGGTTAGGTGACCTCCAGCGCCCGGGGGCCTTGAGAAGGGGCTTCCTTACCACTGGTCATGATGTAATCTCGGAAGAGAGGCACTTGGAACCAACACGGCAGCATGAGTAAATGTGGCTTGAGACCCGGAAAGAGGCGAGAGAAGCCTGTGGCCTCCGTACAGAAGTTGCTGAAGGCCCCAACAACCAGGACCCCGTGAGGGTGGAAACCAAACAGGTAGTTTTGGGATGGATCCAACGCGGCCGTTTTAACCAGCTGGGGAACAAAGGTTATTACGGATGTATCACACTTCCCAGTGAGGAACAGCTTTGGGGTTGGGAGAGGGATGCCTGCTTTTGTCTCTTTTGAGACCCCACCCATCCATCATCAACCCAGCGCACTTTCTGGGACTCTCACCGTGACGGGGAAGTAGTCTCGGAAATACTTCCAGACTGCCCAGTTCCGGACCCAGGCAGAACGGCGACCCCCCATCCTGGGTGTGTGTGTGTCTCTGCAGAGCCAGGCCAGGTAGAGGACCACGAGGGTCCAGGCCCGGCCTAGAGAGGCTAGGACCAATGCCACCAGGCACAGCAGGGCTGAAAGACAAGATAGAGAGGCATGCTAAGACCCCCAGGTGTTAGAGCCGGCAAGATGGCTGAGATGGTGAAGGTACTTGCTGCCAAAGGTGCTTGCTGCCAAGCCTGATGACCTGAGTTCGATTCCCTGGTCCCACATAATGAAAGGACAAGCCTGATTACTTCAAGCTGCCCTCTGTTCTGCACATATTTGCTGTGGCATGAACATAACCACCCCACAAATAGATATATGTAAAAACAAATATTTTAAAA
Organism: Peromyscus eremicus; assembly: GCF_949786415.1. Taxonomy (NCBI): domain Eukaryota; kingdom Metazoa; phylum Chordata; class Mammalia; order Rodentia; family Cricetidae; genus Peromyscus; species Peromyscus eremicus. Next base: position 26,431,055 of record NC_081438.1, on the reverse strand, counting down.
GGAACCCAGATGTTTAAGCCCTTTCCTCCCCTCTGGCCAACTTTCCCACTCCTATGCTACTCAAGCCTTAGACTCCTCCTAGGACCCCAGAAATTCCTCCTCTGTCTCCGTGGGATCACGGGGAAGAAGAGCATCCACAGCCTAGTGTGTCTGACTCCAGGGCCTTTGGGGACTCACCAAGTCCCAAGAACGAAAAGACCCACTGAAGCACGGCAAACACTTGAAGAGCCCGGTGCAGGGGACTGGACGAGACCTCCATACTTTAGAGGGGAGAGGCACAGGGCAGCCCACAGCTTAAGTACACACTCCCCCTCTTAACTCAAGTCTCTGACTTTGACCCCTGGGCCTGGGCCCACCCCCACTTCTGCCCCCCTTCTCTGACCTACAAGTTGAGCCACGTGGACAGTGAACTGTGAACAGGGGCCAGGCAAAGCTATCTCTCCGGGAGTTTGCAGTTGACCAATGGGATGAAGCGGGAATGATCAGGGTGTGGCCAGGAGCCTAGAGCAAGGTGTTTGAACTCCACAGCAGTTAGGGCCTCAGGTCTCTGCTACTAGGCTGAGAGAGAGATCTGACATGTACTGTGAAGACCCCATGGGCCTTTACAAGAGCAAGTCTGAAAACTCCATAGTCACTGCCTGGGTCTAATTAAGGTCAAATTCCCAAGGCTGTGAGCATCAGGAGGCCGCTGCAGACGGTTCCAGGGCCCCGCTGCTGAAGCGTACTGTCTTCAGGCACAGGATTCTTACCATCCTGAAATCAGAACAACTGGGACGATGCACATGGGACCTACACACAATCCGGCTTAATAACTGTCATTCATAGAAAGAGGGCGGGTACAGAGAATCTGGAGAGATGGGTGGGCAGTTAAGAGCACTTACTGCTCCGAGCCAGGGTGGCTCATGTCTTTAATCCCAGTACTCGGGAGCGAGAGGCAGGCGGATTTCTGTGAGTTCGAGGCCAGACTGGTCTACAGAGCAAGTTTCAGGACAGCTAGGGCTACACAGAGAAACCCTGTCTTGAAAAAAAACAAAAAAACAAAAAACAAAAGACCTAAGTTGGTTCCCACACCCATGTCAGCTCTCTCACAACCGTCTGTAACCCCAGCTCCAGGGCACCTGATGCCCTTTCCTGGCCTCCACAGGCACCTGCTAGCTCTTGGTCACATGTATGCGCACACACACACACACACACACACACACACACACACACACAAAAGATTTTACAATAAGATTTTAAAATCTTTTTCTTTTTACCCATGTGTATGTGTGTACAGGATGGGAGGGTGAAGGCCAGAGACATCAGCTTCTCTGGAGCTGATGTCACAGGTGGTCATGAGCGGTCTGACCTGGGTGCTGGGAACCAAACCCAGGTTCTCTGGGAAAGCAATGGGTAATCGTAATGGCTAAGCCATCCCTCCAAAACCCAAATAAATCTTTTAAAAAAAGAGTTGGGGGAGGGTTAGGGAAATAACTCAGTCAGCCAAGTGCATGCCTTACTGAGTGTGTCTCCCCTCAGAACTCACCCATGTCAAGCCTGGTGGTGGTGGTGGTGTACACCTTTAAATCTCAGCACCCTGGAGGCAGAGGCAGGCAGATCTCTGTGAGTTCGAGACCAGCCTGGGCTACAGAGCTAGTCCAGCCAAAGCTACACAAAGAAACCCTGTCACACACACACACACACACACACACACACACACACACACACGAAGCAGGGCTTGGAAGCTTACTGTAATTTATTTATTTATTGGTTTTTTTGGGACAGGGTTTCTCTGTGGAGTCTTGGCTGTCCTGGTAGACCAGGATGGCCTCAAACTCACAGAGATCCTCCTGCCTCTGCCTCCCAAGCGCTAAATTAAAGGTGTGCCACCAGCTTACTCTCTTCTCTTTTGCCAGCACACACTCACTCTCTCTCTCTCTCTCTCTCTCTCTCTCTCTCTCTCTCTCTCTCTCTCTCTCTTTCTCTCTCTCTGCTCCTGCTTCTCTCCTGGCCAGGTCCAGCCTACTACGTTCCCTCTCTGCTCTGGACTCTTTCAGATGCCTCTGGCTGTTCTCTCTTATCTATGATAAAAACCTTCCCTTAACCATACCATGGATTGGTTATGTCGTCAGCTTATACCCTGGGCAGAAGGAAGGAACTCGCTGTGAACATGGAGGTGTTAAGAGGCAGGAAATGTATAATTGGTGATCAAGTGTATTTGATCCTAATTTTCTTTTTTCGTTGTGGAAGAGTACACACAACCTTTTTGCCTTTGGAGGTCAAAGGGCTACTTGGGGGAGTTTGTTTCCTTCTTCCCCCGTGTGGGTCTGAGGGACTGGACCTAGATTTGACAGCAGCAAATCCTGTACCCAGAGGGCCATCTCCCTGACTCCAATTTGCTTTCTTTCAATGCCAGGATCAAACACAGGACTGTGTGAATGCTGAGTAAGTACCCCACCACTGAGGGATATCCCCAGCTCTTGGTTGTTTAGACAGGTTTGGCTGCAAGCACCTTACCAGCTGAGCCATCTCAACAGCCCTTGCCATTCACATTTTGAGACACATTCACTATGTAGCCCTGGCTGGTCTTGAACTCCACATCCTCCTGTCTCTGTCTCCTGGATGCTAGGATTACACACTGCATTTCCTGGCCTTCATTTTGTTGTTGTTGTTGTTGTTTTGTTTTTTGTTTCTCTGTGTAGCTTTGGAGCCTTTCCTGGATCTCACTCTGCAGACCAGGCTGGCCTCGAACTCAGAGATCTGCCTGCCTCTGCCTCTCGAGCACTGGGATTAAAGGCGTGCACCACCACCACCTGGCCCTGGCTTTCATTTTTAAGTCAAGCAAGCCAAGAATGGTACCTTGTGCTGGCAATCCCAGCCCTTGGAAGGCAGAGGTAAGAGGATCACCTTAAAATCAAGAGCAACCTAGAATATACAGAGAGATCCTGTCTCAAAAAGCTAAGAAGGGGCATCGAGAGGGCTCAGTGGTAAAGGTGCTTGTCACCAGCCTGACAGATTATTCTGAGTTTGATTTCTGGGTCTCACACTGTCTTAGTCAGGATTTCTGTTGCTGCTTCCACAAGACACCACGACCCAGTGCAAGTTGGGGAGGAAAGGGTTGATTTGGCTTATGCTTCCATGTTGTAGTTCATCACTGAAGGAAGTCAGGACAGGAACTCAAGCAGGGCAGGATCCTAGAGGAAGAAGCTGATGCAGAGGCCATGGAGGGGAGCTGCTCACTGACTCACTCAACACAGCTTGCTCAGCCTCCTTCCTTATAGAACCCAGGACCACCAGCCCAGGGATGGCACCACCCACCATGGGCTGGGCCCTCCCCTACTGATCACTACTTAAGAAAATGCCTTACAGCTGGATCTTCTGGAGGTATTTTCTCAATTGAGGTTCCCTCCTTTCAGATAACTCTAGCTTGTGTCAAATTGACAGAAACTACCAAGCACGCACATGGTAGAAGAAAACCTATCCCCACAAGTCTCACACACACACACACACACAAATGTAATATAAGGGGGAGGGGCCTGCAGAGCTGGCTCTGAGGTTATGAGTGCTGGCAGCTCTTGCAGAGACCAGAGTTTGGTTCCCAGCACCCCAGGCAGGCGACTCTCAACCCCACTACCTGTGACTCTAGTCCCATCTTGGGTGATGCCATCTTCTGGCCTCTGTGGACACCTCATGTGCATAGACCCACACTTACATACACAAAATTTACTTAAAAAAAAAAAAGAATAAAGGAGAGGGGATGTAGCTCAGTTGGTAGAGAACTTGACACCATGCAGGACTCTAGGTTTGAGCCCCAGCACTGTACAACGTGGACATGGTGGTGTACAACTGTAATCCCTCTAGTGAGTTGGAGGCCAGCCTGGGCTACATGAGACCCTGACTTTATATATATATGACGTGGACTCAACAGTTACAAACACCCTTTTATTGAAAGTGAGGCTGAGGAAGCACAATAATTTATCAGGCAGGGAACTCTCAGAAGTCCGCTCCTGCTGGGCAGCAGTGGTGCACGCCTTTAATCCCAGCACTTGTGAGGCAGGGGCAGGTGGATCTCTGCGAGTTCGAGGCCAGCCTGGTCTACAGAGTTCCAGGACAGCCAGGGATACACAGAGAAACCTTGTCTCAACAAACAAAAAACAAACAAACAAAAAAAGAAGAGTTCACTCCCCCTGAGTCCATGGGGTCAGTGGGAAGGTGGAAGACTCCAGGGACCTCCTGGGAGGGATGCTGGGGCTGGACATTCAGTCCCAGGCACACAGACGCACTCAGGAAATGAGAAGAGCCAGGGCCCCTCTCTCTGAGAACAGCAGAATGGGACCCCCAGGGCCCAACAAGGCACAATGGCAGAGAAGGTTTGGCAGACTGGTCGAGTGTCAGGGGTCAACAAAGGACACCATGATGTATCGAGTGCCCCGGGTGGTGGGCAGGCCCTCATGGTAGTGTGTGAGGCGGCCAGGGTGCAGGAGAGCCCAGCCCTTCCTGGGCGATGAGACTCTGCAGTCATAACGCAGGAAGCGGCAGCCACCTCCCTGGGGAGATGAGAGAGAACATAAAAATAAAAGTAAGGTTAGCGGACATGGGGATGTGGGGGCAGGGGGCAACAGGCGTGGGAGAGGCGCCATTCAAACGGGCTGGTGGTTAATCTGGACTGCCAACTTGATGGAATTTATCGTCATCAGAGAAACAAACCTCTGGGAATATCAAAGAGGGAGTTTCTAGAATGGGTTGAAGAGGGTCAGGGAAGACCCACCCTGAATAAGGATGGTGCCATTTCACGGCTGGCGGCTAGGGCTGATAAAAAGGAGAAAGTAAGGAATGGAGAGATGCTCAGCGGTTAAGAGCACTGCTTGCTCTTCCAGAGGACCCGGGTTCAATTCCCAGCACCCACATGGCAGCTCACGACTGCCTGTAACTCCAGTTCCAGGGGGATCTGGCACCCTCACACAGACATACGTGCAGGCAAAACAACAATGCACATACAATTAAATTAAATTTTAAAAAAGGAAGGAGAAAGGTGAGCTGGGCACCAGGCTTCCCCTCTTTGCTTCCTGACTGTGGATACAATGTAACTAGCAGCCTCCCTCAGGCTCCATGCCTTCCCCACCCACACTCCCAGAATGTGAGCCAAAAGAGAAAAGTAACCAATACAGACTTGGGGAATCGAGAAGGGGGGGGGGGGGGACCAGCTGTGCTGGTTAACACCAACTTGAAAGATGGGGTCATCAGGGATGAGGGGGTCTCAACAGAGGAAACACCTCCATCAGACTGGCCTGTGGGGCATTTTCGTGACTGATAATTGATGGGAGAGGGCCCAGCCCACAGTGGATGGGGCTATCCCTGGGCTACTGATCCTGGGTTCTGTAAGAAAGCAGGCTGAGCAAGCCATGAGGAGCAAGCCAGTAAGCAGCACCCCTCCATGGCTTCTGCATCAGCTCCTGCCTCCAGGTTCCTGCCCTGCTTGAGTTCCTGCCTCGGCTTCCCTCGGGATGGACTGTGAGCAGCTGAGCCAGGACATGACCCAAAAGAACCAGACATGTGAGAAGGCCCAGCCAGAGGCTAGGAAAGGAGCTAGACAAGGCTGCAAGGGTGAAGTGTGTGGAGGAGCCCGAGCGTCTTGAGCCAGGAAGGACCCCAGACTCACCTCATAATCCACGCCCTTGTGATTGAGGGCAACATTGAGGGTGAAGGTGGACGAGTCATGGTGTGGCCGAAGTGAGGGCTGCTCATCTGGCCGGTAACGGACCACGAAGTTCATCACTGCCCGTGTCTGTTGAGACATGAGGTGGATGCTATAGGAAGGGCAAGGAAAGCCACGGCTCTTCCTTCTCTCTCTTTTTTTGTTTGTTGGTTTTTTTGGTTTTTCAAAACAGGGTCTCGCTGTGTAGCCCTGGCTGTCCTGGAACTCACTCTGTAGACCAGACTGGTCTCGAACTCACAGAGATCTTCCTGCCTCTGCCTCCTGAGTGCTGGGATCATAGGCGTGCACCACCACACCTGGGCCTACTTGTCCTCCTCTACCCTAGGTCCCTCCCCGGAACTGGGAGTGCAGATGTGGAATGCCATGTCCAGCTTTTTACACAGATGTTGACGACATGAACTCAGGTCATCATGCTTACATGACAGGCCCTTTACTGATCAAGCGATCTCCCCAGCCCCATGTCTCCCCAGTTTTTTGAAACAAAGTATCACATAGCCCAGGCTGGCCTCAAACTACAGATGTAACTATGTAGCTACAGATGACCCTGAACTTCTCTGATCCTCCTGCCTCTACCTCCTGAGTGCTGGGATTACAGTCCTGTGCTTATTACCTTACCAACAGTTTACACAGTGCTGGGGATGGAAGTTAGGGTGCTGTGGAACAATCATTTTCTACACTATGATGTATTACTCTCACTGGTTAATGAAAAGCTGGCAGGCTGGTAACTGGGCAGGAAGTTAGGCAGGAACGCCAAACTGAGAATGCTGAGAAGAAGGAGGGCGGAGTCTGGGAGACACCAGCCAGCTGCCCAGGAAGCAAGACATGCTAGAGGACAGGTAAAGCCATGGCAATGTGACAATACATAGATTAATAGAAATGGGTTAAGTTGTAAGAGTTAGCTAGTAATAAGCCTGAGCTATCAACCACATGTTTATAATTAATATAAGCCTCTGTGTGGTAATTTGGGAACAGGCGGTCAGGACAGAAAAACTCAGTCTACATTAGGGCTTTGTGCATGAGAGGCAAGTACTCTAACTGACCCACATCTCCAGCCCTTCTCTTCTGATCTGAGACAGCCCATGCTTTCCTCAAACTCTTGGTCTTTGTACCTCAGGTTCTCAAGTGATGAGGTTTAGGTGCCTGCATGCCCCTCCAGTGATTCTTCTAAAGGCACAGCAGCCCAAGTAGGAGGCCTGACTTCTTCCCAAGCCCATCTCCATCCCAAGCCCTAGGTCTGTGGAGCTTTAGTTACTACACTGATTGAGAGGGGGGTGCGTATGGAGCCTTCCAGGACCGGGGTACTGGGGGAAGGGGACAGCAGTGGTTGGGACAGCCCACCTTGGTGTGGTAGCCAGGGAACAGGTACTCGGTCATGGGCCCCACATATGTCCTCAGCAGCTGAAGCCACTGGTCTTCGTACCCGACCTGCTTCATGTGTATGTCCACGGTAGGAACATTCTCGTATCCTCCAGCCAGCCTGGAATCCTGCGGACAACGGACACTGAGCCACTCACATCCCTGGGCTAGCCCATTCTTCCTCAGGGACAATATCAGCTTCATCTTGTTGGTTCCCATTTTTTTTTTCAGGACAGGATTTCTCTGTGTAGCCCTGGCTGTCCTGGATCTCACTGTGTAGACCAGGCTGGCCTCGAACTCAAGAGATCCGCCTGGCTCTGCCTCCCGAGTGCTGGGATTAAAGGTGTGCACTACCACTGCCCAGCCCGAGTCTTAACACTTCTGTCTATCTGGGCCTTTCAGTCTCTGCTGCTGCCATCTCTCCTGTGAGTCGCCCTGACCTTCCCATGTCATCTGGCCATGTCATGTAGCCCATGAAATAAGCGCCCTCTGTGTTACAGCTAACCTTGACTGTCAACTCGATGGGACCTAGAAACACCTAGAAGACAAGCCTCTGGGCATGTCAGGAGGGATTATCTGGATTAGGGTGACAGAGATGGGAAGACCTGACCACTGTGGGCGGCACCATCCCCTGTGCCAAGGTCCTGGCCTGAATGACAGAGAAAGGGAGCTGAGCACCAGCATCATCTCTCTCTGCTTCCTGACTGCAGATGCCACGTGACCAGCTGCCTCACGCTCCCGCTGCCTCATATGCCTGCTGCCACCCTCCCGCCATGACGGACTGCACCCGCAGACTGTGAGCTGCCAGAAACCCTTTCTTCAAGCTGCTCTTGTCAGATATTGTCACAGCGAGGAGACAAGTAACGAATGTACCCGGAATGAGTCCCACCCCGGGGATTCCCCTCCGAACCCCAATCCCATGGTCCCTCCATCGGGCCCACCCTGTCCCTCTCGGGACCCCTCAGCCCTCACCTCGTGCCGGCCTCCAGACCACTGGCCATAGTGTTCCATTTCCTCCACCAGCTCATCACACATCTGCTCTGTCAGCAGTGGGAACCAGTACACATCTGGGCATGGCTGGGGACAGGGTAGGGCAACAAGGGACAGGGCAAGGTGAACTCCAGGAAGGGGGGCAGAGGGTGGGGCAGGCAACAGGACAGGGTGGGGAGATGGACGGACGGGGAGGATCTACGTAAGGGCCACCTGAGCTCTCTAGGCAGCTGCTGGGTTTGGGGGTAGTCAGTGAAGAGGCCTGAGCAGAAAAGGGCAGAAGCAGGGTGCCTGGAACCCCAGTATCTAGGACAATGACCCTGTTCTGCATTTTTTTTTTGAGACAGGTTTTTTATGTAGCCCAGGCTGGCCTCAAACTCACTATGTAGCTGAGGCTGGCCTTGAACTTTTGATCCTCCTGCTTCCACTTCCCGAGTGCTGAGATCACAGGCATGCAACACCATGCTCAGTTTATACAGTGCTGGGGATTGAACCTGGGGCTTTGTGAATGCAAGGCAAGTATTCTACCAAGTGAGCTACAGCCCCGGCCCATTTATTTAGTTTTAGTTTTAGAAAAGGTCTTACTATGTAATCCAGGATGGTCTTGAACTTGCTATGTGTCTCAGGCTGGCCTGTAACTCCTAACCCTCCTCTTCCTGCCTCCACTACCTGAACTCTGGGATTATAGACATGCACCACACCACTATCTATCTTCATGTGAGTGTAGGCACACCTGTGTAGGGTGTGTGCTCAAATGTGTGTATGTGACGTCTGAGTCTGACACCAGGAACTGATCGATTTTTCCTGCACCTTCTCCACTGAGGCAGGATCTCTTAATCAAACCCAGAAATTACTGATGCAGCTGGTCTGGCTAGTCAGCCTGCTGAGGATCCTCAGTCTCTGCCTTCTCAGGCTGGAATTATAGGTGGGCCATCACACATCCAGCATTTACTTGGGTTCTGAACTAGGTCCTCATGCTTATGTGTGAAGGGCTTAACCACGGAGTCATCTCGTCTGCCCCTTCTGTTTCCTGAGACTTGGTCTTGTCACCTGACCATGGCTGGTCTGGCACTCACTATGTAGCCCAGGCTAGCCTGGAACTCTCTATCCCTCTACATCAGCATCTGGACCTCTAAGATTACAGGCCCGTGATGCTTAGTGTGGCTATCAGCCTCCCTCTTGCCCAAACAGCAAACCCTCAGTCCCTGGGGGCTCAGCTGGGAGCCCACCAATCCCAGCGGCGGGCGCTTCACACAGGCCGAGGTCCTGGGGCAGCTTACCTGCTCCACCAGCCCCTCCCCATCCAGGGCCCGGCTGTAGTTCTCATGGATGTACTGTTCTTTCCAGTCCTGCGGGAGGGGTTGGGGCATTTGAGTGGAGCCGTCTTTACTCCTGCCACTGGGCTACCCACCCCCCACGGTGGGCAGTGGAGGGGGGCCCCTGTTGGGTGGAAGCAGGGTCAAAGGGCCCCTCTTACCACAGGGTTGTCGAAGATCTGCCAGAGGTCTGGGTGTAAGTGGTCAGTGTCATAGCGAGACGTGGCCAGCAGCCGGCCGAACTCGTGCTGATTGCTGAGGTGGAGGAAGATGCCCTGGAGTGGGGTAAAGGGTGGGCATGCGTGAGGAGGACTGGAGGCTGCGGGCACAGCATCACGTCCCCAGACGTGGCAACCCATGCCAACCACCCCACTCACCTTATCCCGGAGGCTCTTACAGAAAGCCATGTCTGGGTCAGTGTCACTGCCAGAGAACACCTCCTTCTGGGGCAGCTCCGCCCTCAGGGTCTCCCCGCGGATCACATATGCCTGGGATATGTAGGGCACGTTCCACACGCCCCTGCCGGCACGAGGTATGATCAGCCAGGCGGACAATCCCCCAGATTAGACTTTGCTCATCGCAGAGGCTCCTTCCCTCAGGGTACCCCAGAACCCTGGGCCTGAAGCCATCACACTGATATAACATAACAACCCAATCCGTTACCAGTCCCTACCCATAGCTGCGGCCTAATGACCACATAGGATGCTACGGAGTGGGGACCCAGGGAAGGCTCTGGCACCGGCATGGCGCACATGGGTGGGACTCACACTCGCTTCCGCTGTACCAACTCCACGTAGTCTTCGGAGCGGGCATAGTACTCATCGGGGCTCAGGGCACCCCAGAAGTTGGACCAGAGCTTGCCATGGCGGGAAAGCATGGGGGCTATTACCTTCCTGTGGATAAAACAGAGGTGAAGGATGGGCAGAGGGAAGTGAACAAGAGGGGACAGGACCACGTCCCACCGAGGGAAGGGGTGGAGCTCCTAGGCCCTCCTGGGGCTCCATGGATGGGTGGGGCTGGTCACCTGTTTTGTTCAATCAAGATGCGCAAGGTCTCGGGGTTGGTAAGGACAGCATCAGCATCCAGGCTGAAGTAGAACTCGCACTCGGGGTCCTGCCGACATCTATCCCTGGAGCGGAAGACCCACAAAATGGGGAGATGAGCCAAATGGGGCATGGAGGCAGGGCAGCGGGGACAGTGGGATGAGGGGGGCTCTCCCAGCTCCGAGATCAGGACGAGAGTCGGAGTCTCCTTCCCAGGGGCTCCACCATCTACGGCAGATGATGAGGCAGGGGAGTGGAATGTGAAGGCTCAGGGAGAGTCACTCACATGGCCATGTCCCTGGCCTCCCCTGGGCTCAGCGCTTCCTCTGGTCCTACTAGCTTTGCTGCTGAGAAGTGGTCCTGCAGCTGTGGCCAGGCATCGGCAATGTGGGGCTCATGGTACACCTCCTGAAGACGGGACAGGGAGAGGGTTGGACTGACAGTGAGAGGGGGTCCATGAGGGATGCAATCAGGGGGGAGCAGATGGGAAGAGGTGCAGGATGCAGGGCGTGTGTGCGGGGGTGGGGGTGGGGTCTCCCATATCTCACGTTATTATGAAGGAAAAGAGAGATCCTGTCCGGGGGGTAATCCAGGAGCAGCAGTCGCTGGAGGAATCGAGGCAGGAAGGGTGTAGGCTGCTCCACAAACACGGCCAGAAGCACCCGGGGGGGAGGCTGGGGACACCACAGGACAAGGCTCACAGAAGCCCGGGCCTCTCTCTGCCCCGTAGCCCCCACCAGCCGCTGCCCACTCGGCCAGGTTGGGATGCCCAGGAGCTCCGCAACGGAGGCTGCCCTACATCACATCTCTCCTCACCTGCCCCCCCGGGAGTGTCCTCTGGTTCTGGTTGCAGAATCCACAGCCTCCCTGGGGAGTCCAGCCATTGGGGACATAGTTCCCCAGGTAGTTGAGCTGCAGCTGTGGGGACAGGGGGTGGGTAGCTAAAGTGGAGGCGTCTGGGGACAGACAAGAGGCGAGTTGGGCTCAGCACAGGGAGAATTCAGCAAGATGGAGAGGCAGCTATCCCAGCAGGTCTTCCACTGGGACTGGGGAGGACCAGACGGTCCAGGAGGGATGGGGTACCCAGGACCCGGGACAAGCAAGGCCTGAGGGCACCAGGGGCACCTTAGTGGGACCGTTTCCGTGGACCACAACAGGAAGGGTGTCGTAGGCCACATTCCGGATGCGCACACGATTCTGGTCGAACTTTAAGACCACCTCATCTAGGGGGAAAACGGGAAGGCTTTCAAGAGTCCCTTTATTTGGGAACCGCAAAGCAACAGGCAAAAACATTATTGAATTGGTTTAAGTCACCATCTAGTGTGTGTGACTGGGGCTGGGGAGATGGCTCAGTGGACAGAGGCCCTTGCCACCAGGCCTGAGACCCAGAAACCACACAGTAAAAGGAAAGAATAGACTCTCAAGAGCTGGCCTCTGACCTCCGCACGTGCCATGGCACATGTGCTCCCCTCCAAAACAAATACACGAGAAAAAAAAAATTTTTTTTTTTTTTTTTTTTTGGTGCTTTTCTGTGAGTCCTTTCTTTCCTTGGAAAGGGTCTCGCTACGGCCTGCAACTCAAGGTCGTCCTTCCTCTGAGATCTGAGATCAGGGCTATAACACCATCCTTGGCTTCTGTAAGTCTGACCAGGCTGTTGCCATCTTAGAGAGTTTCAGCCACTCTACCTGAGTGACCTGGGTGATTCACTAGGCCCTAAGGGAGTCAGATTTCTTACCTGCCCAAGGGTCTTCCAAGGTGGGAAGTCAGGGAACTTTGCAGCTCTGTGTTAATGAAATCACAGTGGGAGAGCCCCTGACTGGGTACCTCAGCATGTGCCCGGTGGATAGATACCTGAGCTCCAACACCATTTTCCCTTTTTGTTTTTGGGTGGTGCCGAGAATTGAACCTAGGGTTTCTATATGCTAGGTACACCTTCAACCACTGAGCCACACCCCAGCCCCTCACTGGGGGATTCTAGACAGGTGCTCTACCACTGAGCCACACCCCAGCCCCTCACTGGGGGATTCTAGGCAGGTGCTCTACCACTGAGTCACACCCCAGCCCCTCATTGGGGGATTCTAGGCATTCTGCTGCTGAGCCGCACTCCCAGCCTCCCTATCGCTAACACAATATAATATGCTTAAGGTATGGGATAAGTTAGCACACTGGCCATCTGCAGACCAGCCCAGTTAGTTCTGGCAGGAACCCGTCCCTCACCACCCACTTGTAACCATCTTCTTCCTCACCTAAGGCTCCATTGAGGTTCTGGAAGATCCGGGACTTATGGTCCAGATTAAGTTTGAGTTTCTCCTAGACAGCATGAGATGGACATGAGCGGGGGCAGGTGGCACCCTATCTTTCTCCAGCTCCCCTCATGCCTTCTCTCCCACTCGACTAGGGAACGCCCCATCCCCAGTCTCCCTACCCGCAGCCCTGGGTCCAGGTACAGTCGAGTGTAGAACAACTGATCATCATCATCATCCTTATATTTCCACTGGCGGACGATTTGATGGATGGTGGGAGCAAAGCCAATGAATCCTGGGGGACAGAAGAGAGATAGACCCCCAGGAATCCCAGGATCCCACTCTCTCTCCAACCTTGGGGAACCTGGAGCATGCAGGGAAGGGAGCGCTGTCTTGGGTACTCTGCCACTCACCACCAGAGTTGAGGAAGCGCTTCCCCGTGCCCACCTCAGGGTACTGCTCTGCCAGCCCCCACTCGGGCCAGCAGAAGCTCTCAGCAGAGAACAGTAGATGACTGCCACTCTGGACAAACTTCTTCAGCAGCTCTGCGGGGCTGCTGGCCAGAATCACGTCGTAGCTGGGCAAGGAAAGGGGTCTCTCTTTCTCTCTCCCCGTATTCTCACTTTCCCTCTCTGTCCACCCCAGACCCTCTTTACCTGTCTACAAACATGATAATCCTGTCTTCCTGGTTTGCGTATTTCTCCATCTCCTTTTTCAGCCATCTGACCTTCTGGCCTCCACCAACGGTTCGAGCCACGTCGCCCCCTCGCCACTCGTGGCCCAGGCCCAGGGTCTGCAGGAAAGACCCCCCACCCCCACGCCATGGAAGAGGTTCAGCTGGCCAAGGTGAGGAAACAGGACCAGCCGCCAGCCCACTCCGGACGGAGCTTCTCCCATGAGGCCCCCACTCACCCGGACAGTGTAGTTAAAGAACTCCGCAGACTGCAGAAAACGCCGGTATCCCTCTGTCTCTGCCGTGGCCACAGTGATCACCAGCAATTTGTCTGTCACAGTCATGGAAGTGGCACTTAGGACCCACGGCTCGGTGTCCCACGTGTGTATCCCCTCCACCTCCCCGTTATTTCACTAAAGTTCTTTTCACTTCCCTCCTGAAACTTCTTCCTGCCCAGGGACATGTGGTCTCCAGAAGAGTCGGGTGAGAGAAACACACAGGGATGGGGGCTGGGGTGTTCCCGCTGTCAGGGGGCACTGGGACCCCTTCGTTCAGCGTGGGGGAGAGGGTGAGGCTCTGGGGCCCGGGAGGGGCTGGACACTCCCTCCCAGGCTGGCAGACGTGTCGACTCTGCCCACTGGGCCCCCGGGTTCTCACCTGGGTTGACAGCGTTGGAGCCCCGGGGCCGATCGGAGGCAGAAGTCACCGGGGGCAGCGGCGGCAGCAGCAGCAGCAGGAGCAGCAGAAGCCGGGGCTCCGGGCCCGACGCAGCCATGGCCAGCGGCTGCAGCAGCGGCCCCACACTCGGGCGACACCCGGGCCCGCGGCGGGGCTGAGCTTAGCCTGGGTTCCGGACTCCGGGCGAAGCAGATTCTGGGAAGAGGGGAAGGCGAGCGCGCGGCGGCGAGGAGGAGCTGTGCTCGGGACTCCGCCCTGGAAAAAAAGGCGTAACCCGAAGCCGCCGAAAACCCGAGATGCAGACGGCGAGACAAGGCAAGGATTGTCCCGCGGGCGCGGGCCGGGGGGCGGGGAGCGGCCGGGGGTCAGGTCCCCGGCGCCGCCCGAGTCTCACGCACCGGGAAGTGACCTTTTGCGGAGGGTCCAGGGGACGCGGGGGCGGGTCTGGACCACGGCTCTGACCCGGAGGAGGACTGGACGGCGAGGCCTGGGGGAGGGGCGCGCCGGGGACTGACGGCCGCACCCCCCACCCCGGGAAGCTCGATGCAGGACATCGCCGCGGGCGGGGGTTCACCAAAGCCCCCCAACCCACCCACCCCCCGCCCCTGCCCGGGGACACGCTCCGGGGCTGCAGAAGGGCCCCAGGGACCAGAGAAGACCGCGCGCATCGTGTTTTAAAAGTGACCCTCTGCGGGTTTGGGGGGGGAGAAGGGCTCTAAGGTTTATTTTTTTTAACAACTACAACGCGACCGGAAGTAGGTTTGCCCCCATCAAAGATGGCGGAAAACCCTTCTGGTCTCCTAGGGAACATCACGCCATGACTTCCAGGCGGAGGGGAATGACTGCGCACGCGCACGAGGGCTCGCCACCGGAAGGGATGCGCTGGAACCGAGGGGTGGGTGGTTAACACGCCTGCGCAGTGGGTTCTCCCGGCAACTGTGTTGCGCAAATGGTGGAGAAGAAACCCTCCGGTATGTGAGCCCTTAGAGGCTCGCCCTTTTCTTCATCCCGAGTTCGAGTCCGCCATAACGTTCGTCCGCCCCGTTATCCACGTCAGATCCTTTCGCAGGCCCTCTCGCTCGGCCTTGGGGTAGCCGAGCAACCATTCATTCATGTTTCGTGAATGGTTGCTGCAAGCTGGACGCGGGGATGGAGAGGACGGCTTGTCATTCCAAAGCCTGGGTGCAGTGAGCGCTTGTACCCACCCCAGCTTCGGGATGGGGGGCACAGAGAAGCGTGGGAAATCAAAGCGCTTGGCTGTAGGCTCCCCACCCCTCCCCACTCCACGCCCCTACTGTTTCTTCTTTCTTTTTTTTTTGGGGGGGGGGTTCGAGACAGGGGTTTCTCTGTAACTTTGGAGCCTGTCCTGGACTAGCTCTGTAGCCCAGGCTGGCCTCGAACTCACAGAGATCCGCCTGCCTCTGCCTCCCGAGTGCTGGGATTACAGACGTGCGCCACCACCCCCGGCTTTATTTCTTCTTTCTTACTTAATGAGACAGGTTTCACTTTGTAGCCTAGGCTGCCTGTGTAGTTAGGTTGGTCCTGCCTCGCCTTCTCGATGTCTTGTAACCAAGTCTGTGGTTGGAGGGGGTTCTAGCTTGAGACTGTCATGCCATGGGAAACACAGCTTTGTGTTTGGATTAGAAGCACCAGGAATGGGCTGACAAGATGGCACAGTAGGTAAAGGAGCTTGCTGCCAAGCCTGACCGCCTGGGTCAGTCCCCAGGACCCGCATGATGGGAGAAAAAAACTTCACGAATTGTCCTCTGACCTCCACACTTGTACTGCGGTACCCACGTGCGCAAAGAAACACATAGAACAAATGAACTTTTTGAAGAAAGAAATGCCAGAAAAGAGGCTAGGGATTTGGCTCAGCTGGTAGAGTGCTTGTCTAGTGTACACAACGCTCTGTTTCATTCCCAGCACCACATAAACCACAGGCGTGGTGGTGCACAGGAGTCATCCGGAGTCATTCCCAGCTACATAGTAAGTTCCAGGCCAGCCTGGGCTTGGTGAGACCCCCAATGAAGGTTGTAGGGGGTAAGGGTGGGAAAGAGTCAGGGTTATCAGTAAAAGAAGGGCAGGCAGAGGTGGCCTGAAGAGCAGGAGGGGAGCCAAGGTGTGGGACTGGGAAGCATAGCCAACAAGAGAGGAGGGCCCTTTTAGTCCAAGGAAGGTATTCCGTGCAGTCACGGGGCATGGAAATGCAACTCAGGCTAAAGGAACATTCTAGAAACATACACTGGATTTTGCCCTACGAAGTCACAGGTGTGTTGAATGTGGAAGCCAGGGGTCAGCGTAATGTCAGTCCTCTAAATGTACTCCCTTATTTTTTAAAGTGTGTGTGTGTGTGTGTGTGTGTGTGTGTGTGTGTTGCTATGTGCAGATGAGTGTAGGTGCCTGTGAAGGATGGAAGAGGGAGTTGGATCCCCTGGAGCTGGAGTTACAGGCGGTTGTGAACCACCCTGGAGGCTGATGATCCTGTGTACTGGAAACTGAACTCTAGCACGCTACTAGAGCAGAGAGTGCTCCTAACCACTGAGCCATCTGTCCAGCTGCAGTTTATTGTGTCTCTAGTGACTGCTGGGGCTGGATGACTAAGAGTCAGCATGAAGGGCCGAAACCGGCTTCCCAACCTGGAAGGAAGCAGGGTCAAGAGCTGGGAACTTCCCTCAGCATCGTGACGGGGATGAGGCCAGGAGACTGTGCCAGCCTTGCTTTCCCCCTTTCCCGACCCCTGTAACTCTGTTGTCCTATCTAGTTCGCTCCCAGGACCCTGGACAGCGGCGGGTGCTGGACAGGGCAGCCCGGCAGCGCCGGATCAATCGACAGCTGGAAGCGTTAGAGAATGACAACTTCCAGGACGACCCCCACGCGGGCCTCCCCCAGCTGGGCAAGAGGCTGCCTCAGTTTGATGATGACGCAGACACAGGTGAGGTGGGGCTTGTGGGAGAGAGAATGAGACGGTGTCACTGCAGATGCCCGTGAGCCGAGGTGGGAATTGAGCCTTTATTGTATTTTTGATTTCTTTATTGTGTGTGTGTGTGTGTGTGTGTGCGCGCGTGCGTGCGCGCATGCGTGCGTGTGTGTGTGTGTGTGTGTGTGTGTGTGTGTCTGCACATGCTGGCATGTGGAGGTCAGAAGACAACTTAGAGGAATTGGTTCTCTCCTTCCACCATGTGGCTTCCAGAATTTGAACTTGGGTCACTCAGGTTGCTGGGTTGGGCAGCAGGTGTCCTTACCCACTGAGCAAGGTTTCCAGCCCCTGGTTCTTTAAAATTTCGATTGATTCGGAGAGCCGACAGTCTGAGAAGACGATGCTTTACTATTCTAAAGAGCCATCTCCAGTCAGCAGGCTGCAGACAGAGACAGGGCTGTCAGTCACTCTGGATTGGGTGACGTCCAGTCTTTCTCCTCTGTGTCAGGTGTCAGCCACATTTCTGAGACTTGTGACGCCTGTGCCTCTCATTATCATCCCTCGTACTTGTCTCTCAGTCTGTGGATGTCTGCGCTGGGATCAGGCACTTTGAACCACTGGGTCACGTTAGTGTCTGCTGGCGTTACCTTTGTGTTCCAAGGACACCTGGACTGGGAGGGGGGCTTAAAACAACCGTCAACAGCTGTATACACTAAGCTAGTAATAAATGTCTGTGCCTGTTCTTTCTATTGTAGGGAGGGTTTTGTCTGTCTGTCTGTCTGTTGTGGAATATTATCTTAAGAGGTGTTACACTTGTTTATGCTGTGGAACATTTGTTTTAATGTCGCAAAGATGGGCTGCATTCTTTTATGTTGCTTTTGTTTATCTCTGTGAAGCTGCGTTACTGTGCCTGTCTAAAACACCTGATTGGTCTAACAAAGAGCCGAATGGCCAATAGCAAGGCAGGAGAGAAGCTGGGCGGGGCTGGCAGGCGGAAGGAATAAACAGATGGAGAAAAAGAGGGACGAGGAAGCAAGAGAGATCAGGGAAGGAGGAGGGGACCAGCCACCCAGCTACACAGCAAGCCATGGAGTGAGAAGTAAAGAAAGGTATATAGAATAGAGAAAGAGTAAAAAGCCCAGAGGCAAAAGGTTGATGGGATAATTTGAGTTAAGAAAAGCTGGCTAGAAACAAGCCAAGCTGAGGCTAGGCTTTATAAGTAAGAGTAAGCCTTCATGTGTATGATTTATTTGGGAGCTGGGTGGCGGGCCCCCAAATGAGCTAAAGAACAAAAGAGTGACAAACCAACTATAGTCTGTTTTTTGGGAGAGAGTCTCTCTGTGTGGACCAGACAGCCTTGAACTCACAGAGATCCACCTGCCTCTGCCTCCCAGCTGCTGGGGTCAAAGGTGTGCGCTATGACACCCAGAGAGACTTTTGAAAATGTGAACAACTTCTATTATTTTAGTTGTGCATATGTGTGCGTGTGCATGTGTGTGTACACATGCGTGCCATGGCATGGCGTGTGGGTGGATGTCAGGGGACAACTTTCAGGAGCTGGTTCTCTCTTTTGTAATGTGGGTTCTAGGGATTGAACTCAGGCTGTCAGGGTTTTTTTTTTCCCCCTCGAGACAGGGTTTCTCTGTGTTGTTTTAGAGCCTGTTCTGGATCTCACTCTGTAGACCAGGCTAGCCTCGAACTCACAGAGATCCGCCTGGCTCTGCCTCCCAAGTGCTGGGATTAAAGGCGTGCGCCACCCCCACACCCCCAAAAGTGTGTCTTTCTAATACAGAATACAAAAGTATCCCTGCCATTGGGAGAGGAAAGGAGTAGGGCTGTGAAGGCCCTGTGGGAAGGTCCCAGCAGGGAGGTGACTTGGAAGCTGCTCCTGGCTTTCCAGGGACTAGCTCCTGTGCTGGGGCAACTGTCTTCCCTCTCTGCGCCTGGGTTTCTTTATGTGTGTGGAATAAAAAAGATGTAGCAAGCAGGTATGATGGTGTATACCTGTAGACGCAGCACACAGAAAGATGAGGTAGGAGAATTGCCAAGAATCTCAGGTCAACCTGGGCTACGTCGTGAGTTTGAAGTCAGCTTGGGGTATGTCATGAGACTTTGCGTTAAAACAACAACAAGAAGGCCTGTAGTTCCAGCACGTGAGAGGTGGAAGCAGGAGAACCAGTCCAGGGTCATCCTTGTTTATATAGTGAGTAGTTCATGGCTAGCCTGGGCTACCTGAGCTCCTGTCACCAAAATAACAAGATGGAGTAGACTAAACTTTAGGGAGCTGACTGTCGACCCGGATTGGAGATGTCAGGGTACAGGGCAGATGCAGGCAGCCCTGGAGGGACAGACCCCAAGTGTCACAGCAGCAACTCATTGCCCTTGATTCCCCTAGGAAAGAAAAAGAAGAAAACTCGAGGTGACCATTTCAAACTTCGCTTCCGGAAAAACTTCCAGGCTTTGCTGGAGGAGCAGGTAAGAGAGTTCTCAGCCTGCTGGTATGGGGGGGGGGGGGGGGGCGGGGGTCCATGCTCTTCAGGATACTCGGTGGACACCGGCTGCATGGCAGAGTGGAGAACTCAAGACGCCTGTCCCTTCATGTCCCTGCAGAACCTGAGCACATCTGAGGGCCCCAACTACTTGACGGCCTGTGCGGGTCCCCCGTCCCGACCCCAGCGCCCCTTCTGTGCTGTGTGTGGCTTCCCATCCCCGTATACCTGCGTAAGCTGTGGTGCCCGGTACTGCACAGTCCGCTGCCTGGGCACCCACCAGGAGACCAGGTGAGCCGGAGCCTAACCATGCCCATAGTCTCACCCCACACAGCATCCGAGGACCTTCCTCCTCTTCAATCGGCTTCTTTTCTCTCTCTGCAGGTGTCTGAAGTGGACGGTGTAAACCTGGCATCAGGGAGAGGAAGTCCATCCCCCTAACCCTTCCCCAGCTCATCCTCAAAGGCTAGAGAAAGGAACTGCCCATTCACCCAGCAAAGCTCTGTCCTGCCAACCAAGGAAGGCCACATGGACCCCAGGGACTGGGTGGGGTTGGTCCAGCCCCCAGAGTGCTGTGATAATAAATGCCCGGTGACAGGAACCTGCCTGCTTGTTTGAGGTGTTTGGAGGTGAAGGTCAGGGTTGGCTGTCTGTCTTCCCTCTTCCAGCCTCCCGTTGTCTGCCCGCGTGTCGTGGGAGGTTTATGTCCCAACTCTACCTACTCTCAACTCATCTCTGCCCTTCTTAGCTGGTGCTTTAGTTTGGTTTTAGAAATAAAGTCTTACTGTAGACAAGACTCGCCTTGAACTCACTATATACATAGCGAAGGAGGACTGAACTCCTAATCCTTCTGGCTCCACCTCCCAGTGCTGTCCCCCACCCCGTCATGTTTTTTTTTTTCTTTTTCCGAGACAGGGTTTCTTTGTGTAGCCCTGGCTGTCCTAGAACTCACTTTGTAGACCAGGCTGGCCTCGAACTCCTGCCTCTGCCTCCTAAGTGCTGGAATTAAAGGCATGTGCCACCACTGCCCCCAAGTGCTGTTTTTTAAATATTGGTTTTTTTACATATGTCTGAATTTTTTCTCCTCCATATTTATGGTGTGCGCACATGCCACAGTGAGTTGTAGACGTCCAGGGACAACTCTTGAGGGAATCAGGTCCCTCCTCCTACTTTGTGGAGACATGATTTATTGTGTCTGCCCCCTGCTTGGTGGACCTCAGGCTAGCTGGCCCACAAGCTTCCAAGTGATTCTCCTCCTTCCCATCTCACTGGAGAGGTGCTGGGACTACATACAAGAGCTATGACATGGCTGGGTTCCAGGACTCAAACGTGGCTCATCAGACTTTCAAGGGCCTTCACCCACGCAGCCATCTCCCCTGCCCATGTCTGGTGTTTGGAAAGCCTGAGGACCATATGTCCTCCTATAAATGGACCCCAAAATATTGAGATATAAATTTATATCCCTATAAATGGCCCAGCAGGGAAACAACAGCCACTTGTGTACCCTTGACAAAAACTGGGCTAGAGAGGTGACTCAGTGGTTAAGGGCACTGGTTGTTCCAGAGAAGCCAGGTTCGATTCCCAGCACCCTCATGGCACCCCACAACTATCTGTAACTCCAGTTCCAGGGGACCTGACGCCCTCTTCTGAGGGTGCTTCATGCACAGGATGCACAGACCTATGTGAAGACAAAACGCACACACATAAAATAATAAAAGCTAAAAAACCTCCCCCTCTCTTGGGGGCAGTCATCCTCTTCACCAGAGATCGCAGCTTCTTCTGGAAACTTACAGAGTGGCTAAGGAGGGAGGGACCCCACCCAGCCAGTGATGAGTGGCCTGTTACAACTCTGCTTCTTCCCTCCTGTCGGTTACTTAGAGCTTTTCCTTGTTTCGTTTTGTTTTTTAAATTTAACAGTGTGTGTGTGTGTGTGTGTGTGTGTGTGTGTGTGTGTGTGTGTGTGTAGGAGATACAGCACGCGTGTAGAAATCAGAACAACTTTCAGGAACTGGTTCCCTTCTCGCACCGTGTTGGTCCCTGGGGTCAAACCCAGTTGTCGGCCCTGGCATCACGCGTCTTTACCCACTGAACCATCTCACTGGCCCCATTTCTTAGTTATGAATTTAGTTTGGAAGGAGGTGGGGTTTTTAGAGTTTGTTTATTTGTGTGTTTCGTGTTTTGAGACAGGGTTTCTCTTGTGTATCCCTGTCTGTCCTGGAGCTCCCTCCGTAGACCAGGCTGGCCTCGAACTCAGAGAGCCACTTGCCTCTGCCTCCTGAGTCTGGAATTAAAGGTGTGTGCCACCATGGAAGGAGGTATTTTTAATCTTTCTGGTTCTGAAGTTATTTTTATTTCTTTCTTCCTCCCCTCCTCTACTTCCATCCCCTCCTCTCTGCTGTCTCCTTTTTTTTTTTGATGGGATTCGAGGAATTGCACAAGCTAGGCCCCCTTCTACTGAACCTCACCTCCAGGCCTCAATTGGAGGATTCTGGGTAAGCACTCGACCCCTGAGCTATGTCCCAAGCTCACTTTTTTATTGTATAGTTTGAAGCAGGATCTCACTAGGTGGCCCAGGCTGACCTCACTCTGTAGCTCCAGCAGGCCTTGAACTCGTAATCTTCATGCCGCTGCCTCCCCAGGAGCTGTGATTACAGATTACACTATCACCAACCCTTTAAGCATTTTCAGGGTTGAGCTAGCTACAAGGGCTGAGTGACTGGACTAGTGGAGTGAGGGCTGAGGAATGATGCAAAATGACGTGAGACGGAACCAGTTCTGTCTGTTACTTAACTCAGTGGGGCCAGTCAGGCTGACTCTTGTCCCTGATGCTACTAATTAGTGTGCAGCGACAGTTGTCCTTAGGATGTCAGAAGTGGAGTGTGTGTGAAATTATTACCAGCATTCGACCAAGACGTTGCTGGGAAGCACGTGGATGGTGCTGGCTGCTAAGACTGATCATGGCATTTACAGGATCCCAGACTCACTACTTAGACGTCTAAGTGGATTGCAAGCTGTAATCACGTAATCCTGGAAATTACCCTGCTAAACACACAGCAGGGGCGTCCTAAGTATTTGTTGAACAAATGACCTTAATCAGCTGCTAATGAGATCCAGCAAAGTTTTGTGAGGTTTTTTGTTGTTGTTGTTGTTTTTGTTTTGTTTTGTTCTGTTTGGTTTGTTTTTTGACACAAGTTCTCACTTAAAATTTTGGGTTGGTGAGATGGTTTAGTAGGTAAAGGCACTTGTAGCTGAGTCGGAGGACCCAAGTTTGATCCCTAGGGCTGACTCCCACAAGTTGATTTGCAAGTATATGCTATGGCACACGTGTGTACACACACACACACACACACACACACACACACACACATAATAATAATAACAACAACAACAATAATAATAAAAATATGGCCTGCCAGGCAGTGGTGGCTCACACCTTTAATCCCAGCACTCAGGAGGCAGAGGCAGGCAGATCTCTCTGAGTTCGAGGCCAGCCTGTTCTACTCCAGGACAGCCAGGGATACACATCTCAAAAATCTTGTCTAAAAAAAAAAAGGAAAATGTTTCTTTTTTGTTTTGTTTTTTAAAGCTTCCCTTGGTCTTTTATAGTCACGTGACCACACAGTGACTGAAGAAATGGAAACCCAACCCAGCGATCATGCTCAATACAGTTGTTCAGTGTTGAGTTGTGTGCTCGGCTCAGGTTTCCTGGAAGGAAAAGGAGAGAAGAGGCAGATGGGAGTTGATGTAGTTGTGTGGATGCGGTATAAAAAAAGGGCTGCTTGGCAGAACCCGGAGCGGACCCTGGTCACCACTCAGTGCTGCAGAAGACACCTCGTCAGCTGACGTCCCATCCTGTCTACCCCTCCCACTGGACCAGAGGTTTCTGCCTAGTGGCTTCATTTTATTTTCTTTTGGGGTGTGTGTGTGTGTGTGTGTGTGTGTGTGTGTGTGTGTGTGTGTGTGTGTTTGTTTGCATATGTATACGTGATGGGTGCTGATCAACTGGTGTTCTAGTTAGCTTCTGCTGTTAACTTGACACAGCCCAAAATTATCTGAAGGAGTCTCAGTTGGGGGACTGGCTGGATGATAATGGTGCGTGGGCACATCTGTGGGAGTATTTTCTTAACCGCTAATTGATGAGGGAGGGCCCAGCCCACCATGGGTGTTTCCATCCCTAGGCAGGTGGGTTTAGACTCTATAAAAATACTACTGGGAAGTGCAAGTAAGCATCATCCTGTGGTTTCTGCTGAGCTCCTGCCCTGTCTTCCCTCAATGATGGAGTGTGACCTTTTGGTCATGGCGTTTATCACAGCCAAAGAAAGCAGAAGTGTCTTGCCCAGTCACTTTCCACCATATTTGTTGAGCTGGAGTCTGTCACCTTCACCTGTAGGTTGCCGGTCTTGCCAGGCTGGCCAGCCAGAGAGGCCGTGACTCCATCTCCCCAGTGGTGCATATACCGCCATACCTAACCCCCCCCCCCCCCCCGCCTTTTTAAATTCTCGAAATAAAACTCAGGTCCTCATACTTGAAAGGAAGTCACGTTACCAACTGAGCTAGCTCCCCAGTTGAGCTCCCCAGCTTTTTTCAGACATGGTCTAATGTAGCTAAGGATGACCTTGAACTCCTGATCTGCTTGCCTCTGTCTCCCAAATGCTGGGATTACTTACTGGAGTGCCCCACCACACCCAGCCTCGTTTTCTTTTCTTGAACAGGTACCAGCTCTACTAGGTCCCTACTAGGCCCACACCACACTGTTCACAACACACCATCCCCAGCCAGCTGTGGATATACATGAGCCTTTTTCTGGAAGATACCGCAGCTTTCCCACAGGAATGTGGACACACCAGGCCCGGCCCGTCCTTGATGACCACACTCAGGCCCAGGTGAAACGAACAAGATGCTGTCCCAGCGGCTCCTTTTTGAGGATCCCCATACTGTATTTTGGTGTCTTACGTTCTAAGACTTCTAAAATGCCGACATCCACACTCTTGGGTATCGTTTTCTTATGAGGTCTTCTCTCTTGACCCCTCTAGTCTCCTTAATCTATATTAAAATATCTTTATTAAGGGACTGAAGAGATGGCTCAACAGATAAGAGCCCTTGCAGCTCTGACAGAGGATCGGGGTTCTGTTCCCAACACCCACATAGGTCAACTCACAACCACCTGTAATTCCAGCTCCAGGGGATCCGGTGCCCTCTTCTGGTCTTCAGACACATGCAGGCGCATGGTGCATAGAAACACACGAAGGCACACACACATGCGTGTAAATAATGCATCTTTTAAAATATCTTTATTAAACCCCAAATCTAGTTCAAACACACACACAAACTCCTGTTCTAGACCAACTGCTCCTCTGTGCAGCTGTAAGAAAACAGGTTAAGAGTCAAAAGAGAGAGAGACTATCAGCTGGCCAGGGGCGTCCCAGCTAACGATAATTCCCTGAGGTGGGTGACTCTGAGCGGTAATTAGCTATTCTCCTTTTCAAATCACTTGCAACACTTTTTTTTAAGAACGTGTGTGTGTGTGTGTGTGTGTGTGTGTGTGTGTGTGTTGTTTGTGCACGAGTCTGTGGGCCTGCAAAGGTCGGAGGAGGGCTTCTCACACCCTGCTCTATCATTCTTCACTTTATTCCTTTGAGACAGGGTCTCACATTGAACCTCGAGCTGGGCTGGAAGCCAGTAAGCCTCAGAGAGCCTCCCCAACCGCACTCAGGTTACAGGAGTGTGACCATACCTGGCTTTTTACATGGATTCTGGGGATTTGAACTCAGGTCCTCATACTTGTGTGGCAGACACTCTAACTCACCGAACCATATCCCCAGCCCCTTGGCACACTGTTTCACCGGCTGAGACAGCTCAAGTGGATGGTCTTGACAGTCCATGGTTTGAAAACAAGCCCCTTACTTGGCTGCACCTTCATGACCCCTGAAGGCCCTGAACAATCACAATATACATTTATTTGTACATGTACTTATATGGTGTCACAAGCTGCAGACACCTCTGTCCCCTTGGGTCCAGCTGTAGGAGGCCTCGCAAGTAGCCTCCACAGCTTCTGTTCCTGGGAGAGGCTGGAGTGCCAGATAAGGTGTGCCCAGAGCAGGTCATGGCTTCCAGGCACAGGGTGGAGTCTGGAATGGTCTGTCCTGAGGTTATTAACTGGAGAGTGGTCTGAGGGTCCTGGGGACACTCTTCTGCTGGGGACAGTGGGACAAGAAATGGTGTCCACCAGGCCAGAGCTCCTACACGTAGGCGTTTTTGCCATATTTACCAAAGCTGATGTCAGTTTCATCCGAGGTGGCTTTGGGGACCACGACTGTAGAAGCCTTGTAGGGAAGGCCAGTCCTGTGGAATTAGGAGGGAGGCAGGGTCACAGGTGGTCATAGCACATTGTAGTCCTCAATCCGGGCCTCCACCCACTCGTCCCCTCACCTGGTGACGGGGTCTTCCTTGGCGCTGCAGCAGCAGGTGGAAAAGAGACAGATGCCACCCAGAATGGAGAGCAGGGAGGCGCTCCAGCCCAAGTAGAGGGCGGGACCCAGCTCATACCTGGAGGAGCGGAAGAGGTTAAGTGCCAGCCCAGAGGGGCGGGGCCAAGACCTGCCCACCCTCTGTCCCCAAGGGCAGGGTTCCTCACTTACTTGGTTCCAACATACAAGGGGTTGAAGAAGTCAGTAGTGATGTTGATGGCGTACCAGGAGATAGCCACCATCCCGCAGGCCCCTGGAGAAAAGGATGGAGGATCGTCCTAAAGGCCCTCTTGTAGCCACACCCTCTCAAAGCAAGTGAGCTATGAGGAGTTGGAGGGATGGGACCTGATGTTCAAGAGTAACAGTTCCTTTCCTCTGGTCCAGCCTGTGACCCAGACCACTTGAAGGCCAAGGTAGCTTACATTTTTTTAAAACAAGCTCTTAGGAAGCCTAGGCTGGCCTTGAACTCACCACGTAGCCCGGCATGGCCATGATCCTATTACCTCCTGAGATTATAGTCATGAACCCCACACACAGAGTTTACTCAGTGCCGGGGATAGAACTTAGGATTCTGTGCACGCTAGCCCTCAAATATAGTAAGGGACTAGGATTGAAAGAAGATTCCCTGGGAGACAAGGAGGGTGGCCATGCCTAGGTAATAAAGATGGTGGACTTCTAAGATGGCTGGCCTCTCCCTCCCTCCTGGACTTGAGACAAAAGCCTGGCAGCTTAAAACAAAGGCCTTGTGGACTCCTTTTTTCTCCTGCCAGCGGTCGGCCGTGGATGAACTGACAGTTCAATGCTGGATCAGGACATGTTACACAAGAGCTGAGGGCCAATCAGCTGTCCTGTCTGTCCTCAAACCGACCAACCCTGAAGGAGAAAGGCTCTCCAGACTTAGAGGTCCCGCCTCAAAAAGACACTGGACTTTCGGCTTCTCAATTCTCTCTCCACTTTGTGGAGAGTCTTTCTCTGTGTCTGCTGCCTTCGTGTGCTTCCTCATCCCCAATAAACGCCTTCCTTCAACTGCTGAATCATCTGCTGTGTTCAAGGTTTCTCATCTGCGACCTGCCCAGTTTGAGGGTTTTCTCTGCCTCTTAATTCTTTAACTGGCTGAGAAAATGAATCTGATTATGACCCCTAGATGGTAACCATACCATCTTGAAAGCCCAGCTGTCCAGAAAGTCTTTCCTACCCACTGACATCCCTGTGGGTTATCACTCCTCACTGCCTCACTGGCTAAGGGACCTTTCCAAACCTTCAGATCTAGAAAACGGGAAACACCCACCCCGTCAGGATTTTTAAAAATGACTGCTGTTCTTATTTTGTTATTTGTGTGTGGTGTATGTGTGTGAGTGCAGATGCTCATGTGGAGGTCCAAGGATAACTTTCAGAAGTTGGTTCTTCCCATCTACCCCTGGATCAGTCTTGGGTCATCATTCACCAGTCCTGCATGGTTTATCGTGAAGGAACGTGTGCAGAAATGTAATCAGCTGAACAATAATAGCCATCTGCAGCATTGTTACTCTGTGTGTGTGTGTGTGTGTGTGTGTGTGTGTGTGTGTGTGTGTACATGCCCTGACTCTGCTCCCTCCCAGTTGTAAGTTTCGGAAGGAAATGGCCTCTCAGGCCTGGCTGGGATTTGGCTCAGCTTCGAGCAGGGCAGCCCTCCTCTTGGACACTGGGTTGTGGACTAGAGATGTGCAGAGTACAGACAGGGTGGGGAGAGGGGAGAGATGAGTGAGAGAGGGCAGGGGTCAACCCAAAGGGGAAGAAGGTGAGGCAAGCCCTGAGAACAGGAGATGAGGACAGAGAACCCGGGGCTGTGGCGAGGGCCTCCCCCCCCACTCCCCCTCACCCATGCATCCCTTTCCTCCCCCATTACCAGCGAGTATGTGGAGGCTCCCTGCAATGGCCAGTATCTTGGCTTTTCTGGAGAGATCGATGTTCCCCACATTGGTGCAGCGCAGCCCCACCATGCCTAGAAAGAGGCCCAGGAAGCCCAGGAGGATGGCGGTGATCATGAGGGCGCGGCAGCCCTGGACATACCCTGGGGAGCATGCAGGGGTGAAGGCATCAGTCCTTTCCTTCCACACACCTCCATCCTCAGAAGGCATGCTTTCCTCCTGGTCTCCTGCACCTAAAACTCCTAGCAACTCCCCGCTTCAGGATCCACGTCAACCTCCCTCCTTATCCCTTTTGTTCAGTCTTGGCTCCCTCACCCTGCACCCCCTCTTTCCCTGCTGGGGTGCCACTGTTGAAACCTAAAAAAAAAAAAAAAAAAAAAAAAAAAAAGACCAGGCCTCCTGTGGCCAGGTTGGCCTCATACTTGTTAAATAGCTGAGGGTGACCTTAAGCATCTGATCTTTCGCCTCCAAGTGTTGGCATGACACCACCAGGCCTGGTTTAGGTCGTGCTGAGGATGCAACCCAGGTGTGGGCAAAATTCCTTCCCTGGGGGAATGTCAACAACATCTACCCCTTCTTCTGGAGGACCCAAGAACAAACCAAAGTAGGATTCCACCAAATATCGCCATACGGGAACCAGTGAGTTTGCCGGGCACTCACTGGCAGAGGGATGGCTGACCCCAAAGGAGCCACAACAGAAAGTCTTCAGCCAGCATGGACCATGGCTCCCCTTGGCCTGTACAGTCCAGCCTCTCCCCGGGATCCCAGGCCACACACAGTTAAGGCAGAATTGTAAACAAATGTTTGGGAGAGGTGGCTGGGAGGCTGGGTGAGGGTTCAGTGACTCTTCCCATCCTCTCCTTTTCTAAGAGAATGTCAACAGTCCACACGCCTGCCTCTGATGGACTCTAGCAAGCAGGGCTACCTGACCTCACCAGAGCTTACGGCACGCTAGGCCAGCACTCTACTAACTGAGCCACATCCCCTGCCTGTTTTTGTTTTATTTTATTTATTATTATTATTATTATTATTATTATTATTATTATTATTATTATTATTATTTGATTTTCCGAGACAGGGTTTCTCTGTGTAGTTTTGCGCCTTTCCTGGAACTCACTTGGTAGTCCAGGCTGGCCTCGAACTCACAGAGATCCGCCTGGCTCTGCCTCCCGAGTGCTGGGATTAAAGGCGTGCGCCACCACCGCCCGGCTTATTTTATTTTTTGAGACAAGGTTTCACATAAACCAGACTGGCGTCAGATTTCCTATGTTGCCAAGGACGATCTTGAGGTAACTTTTGATCCTCCTGCCTCAGCCTCTGGCTTGCTGGGATTACAGGCTTGGGCCACCCTACCCAACACCATGGACATGGTTGGAGCTGAGTTTCTTCTGGAGTAACCAGCAGGGGGCAGCAATGACTCAGGGCAGAGGGTCGAGGGCCGGGGTTGTTGGGGGGTGGGGAGACAGGAAACCTGGGCCTAGGAACCCATCCCAGTCAGCTCAGCCCACAGTCTTTTGGTGACTCAGTTTCCCTTTTCTCAAAGATGAGAGAAGCTTCTGGCTCCTCCTGTGTTTGATGGTTGTCAAGCACTCTCAGGGACCTTGTACCCCTCTCCCGGGTGGGGCGCATGGCATCGTGTTGAAAGCCAAAGGCTTGGGTCTCTGCCAGGAAGAGGTGAAGTAGCTTGGAGTTAAGAGGTATGGAGGAGGAACAAAGTTCTCTGGGAGGACATAGGACTCCCGGCCACACCTTCTAGAAAATTCACCACCAATCCTTTTTTTTTTTTTCTTTCCCAAAACAGGGTTTCTCTGTGAAACAGTCCTGGCTGTCCTGGAACTCACTCTTTAGACCAGACTGACCTCGAACTCACAGAGATCCACCTGCCTCTGCCTCCCGAGTGCTGGGATTAACGGCGTGTGCCACCACCGGCCGGCTCCCCACCAATTCTTAACGTTCAGACAATGCAGATGGACAAAGGAAAGACGACTGAAGGGCCAACAGGTATGTGGATCCATTGGTGGAACCGTGGAGAGGTGGCACAGGTGTGAAGTCATTAACTGATAGTTAGGCCTGGCTGGGTGAGCAATGTCGGAAATCACCACAGCACTCAAGAGGTTGAGACAAGAGGGCTGCAAGCTCAGGGCCAGCCTGGGCATCTCAGCAAGATTGTCTCAAAATGAAAAATAAAAAGGGGGCTGGGGTGTGGCTCGGTGGTAGAGCACCTGCCTAGAATCCCCCAGTGAGGGGCTGGGGGTGTGGCTCAGTGCTTGTCTAGCATGCATATGGTCTTTGTTTAATCTCTAATACTGGCTGCAAAGAAAGATAGGATCCCCCTTGGGACTCAGCAGACCACAGAGGAATAAACTGGTCCTCAGCCCAGACAGTGAATTCGAATCATAGCTTCCTGTCCACTTCCTCTGCCTCTAGGCAGGTTGCTTAACTCTGCAGAGTGGTCCAGCTTTGACAAAAATGAGGTTAACGATATAAATATTTCTGAAAAGCATAGATGTACATGGGGCGGGAGGGAGGGAAGGGCAACGTCCACATAAAAGGAGAACTGGATATGCTGGTGCACACCTGTAATCCCAGCTCTTAGGAGGCTGATGCAGGAGGATGTTTCCGAGTTCCGAGTTTAGGACCATAAAGTGAGATCAAGAATCAGACTACATAGCGCAACACTATGCCTCAAAACACCACACACACACACACACACACACACACACACACACACAAACCAACCCAAACCAAAAAACAGAAGGGAGGTGACAGGAGCCCTGGAGGCCTGGGGACCTCAAGGCCTTCTATCCTCCATCACCCCCAGCAAACTCCCATGTGACTTTCCTCCAAACTCGTGTTCTCTTGCAGGCAAAGAGTGGTGACACCATGTAAGGTCCCTCTTAGGTGGTCAGCCTCACAGCAAAATGGCCTCTGCACACCAGAGATGCAGCAGGCTGGCTGGGCGCTGAGTTGCCCATATCTCTGGTCCCTTGCACTTATTGCTCTGAGTCTGTGGTCCAGAATAGACCAGCTTTTCCAAAGGTTTGGGGTGGAACACAATCAGAGGTCCCGGAGGATGAAACCCTTGCCGACAGCTACCTCAGGAGATCCACCCGGACACCACCACTGCTCAGGGCATCTTCCAGATTCATGGGGCCATTTCACAGCGTTCGCGTTCCCACCCTGGGCTGGTCTCAGAGTCCTAGAAAAGCGAGACCGGGACCTAGTGGCAGGAATATCCAGGGAGGGTTGGTTCACGGTCACCGACTCTTAGTCTTTGTAGCATGGGGGAGACTAGGAAGTCCAAATGGACTCCTTGGGGGAAATGATGGCAGGCGGAGCCAGGGAGGATTGTGCAGGAGAGCAAGAGACAGGCAATGTCAGCAGCAAAGAAGCGCCAGGGCCCAAGTTAGAGCTGCAGGCTGGAGCCATGTTAGGACCTTCAAACAAAACAGAACAAAACAAAACGACAACAAAATCCACACTCGGAGCCCCACATACACAGGCACGTCCACATAACCACCTCTCCAGCATCCACTCAGACTTCCCAGGAGACCCTCCTCCAAAACAAGCGAGCTGTGTCCAGGCCCCCCGCTCCCCCCCCGCCCCCCGAGTTCAGCAGGGTAGGTAGACCACAATCTGTGGCTGTCTAGAGAGCTGCTGAGGCTGGCAGTCAATCAACCAAGATGGTGTCTTGTTCTCACCCCTGCCAACTGGGCAAACCCTCCCCAGAATAAAGCACTAAAGTATACAGTCAACATCCCGTTCACGCCTGCACGTGTCGGGGCCTCATGACCACCTGTGCATTGGCACCACGGTTACTCTTAGCTTGCAGATGGCCAACACCAAATGCATTCCCTCATTCATCTGAGGCCTGGAGCTAGCCAAGGCCTGGCTGGCATCTGGAAGCTTGACTTAGCTGGTAGAGGGTCGCATATTAGGGCGGAGAACCATGCGTGACACTCTCTCCCGTCCATTCTGGGCCATGCAGAACTCTTTGCTGCAGCGGCCCAGAACTGAGAGCTTCATCTGAACTGGTATCATGATGGTGCCCAGGGCCAGGCCAAAGGCATCCACATCCACCCTCGCCGCTAGGATATCTCCAGCCGGCCACCCAACCTCCCTCTGGCCCCTAGAGCCCCCTTCACCCCATACCAGAGAGGGCCAGCATGGAAGGGAACTCCCAGCAGTTGGAGACTCCCAGGGAGTCGGTGGCACAGCTGTACCACAGGTTCTCAAAGATGGTGTTGGTGGTGATGACGTTCCCATGCACGGTGGACACTCTCCAGTAGCTGTTTGGGAGGGTCACTCCCAGCATCAGCAGTCCCAGGGCTGACATGAAGAAGCCGAAGGTCTCCACAGCTGTAGACATGCTGGGATGCAGGTCCCCCAAGGGGCTCGAGCCCCAGGGATTGGGAGAGAGGTGGTACCTCCAGGTGAATTCTGGGGGCTTTTGGCCCCAAAGAGATGCTAAGGAAGACTGAGGAGGGAGAAGGCTGAAGGATCCCCAGCTGCGATCCCCGTCTGCCTTCTCCTGGAGCTCAGGTCTGATTGTCTCGGTCCAGTCTCTGGGACTCTCTGCTTCCTGGCAGGTCAGAGGAATGAGCCAAGCCTGCTCCGCTCGGCAGCTGTTGACTGTGATGGAGGGAATAAACGGGCCAAAAGTCCACCCCCTCCCCCGGCCTAGCCCGGGACTCCCCGCCCTAGGAGGGGGGAGGTTGGACTTACTAGGAGACTCGGATACAGCCAAGGAGCAGCCCCCAGGGATCCATCAGGAATCCAGGGGAAGTGGCCTGTCTCTGACTCAGCTGTCACCAGGGTCAGGGAATAAAATCAGAGGGACAAAGAGTTTTAGGTAACTGAGAGACCAGAGTGTCAAGAGAGAAGAAAACTTCCAACAGGCCCACCACAGGCTTCCATGATGGATTAAGAGACCCTGAGAGCAACCTAAGACACTGAAGACCCCAGGTTGGGACACTTTAATCTCCGAGGACCATGAAGGTTGATTACGGGGTGACGGGAGCTCTGGAATCCCTCCCACCGGGTTCCCACTAGACTCCAACATTATCAAAGGGCCCTGGGCTTGGATTTTGGCTCTCAGCCTTGTTGACACAACATTATTGGCTTCTCGGGTTGTAATGGAAGTTGGGGCCACAGATCACAGCTCCCGGCACACTCCTATTGCCCCAGTGGTTGGTAATTGCCCTGGATCTGAATGCCGCAGGGCTGAGGTGAGGCCACTAAATGCTACTTTCCTCCAAACTTCCTGAACTTGAATTGTCCCTCCCGGAGCTGACCTTTGACTCTACGGTATTGAGTTTGATCTCGCTGCCAAGGGGCCAGGGGCCCAGGGTTGAGGGATGGATCACAGGTCTAGGGCATGATTCTGGTAATCTCTCTACCTATCCACTTAACTGGGAACTATCGCCAGCTCTACTAATTAATTCTGATAAATGGAAGCCTCTGGTCCCCCACCCAACCCTGGCTGAGCATAATTTCTTTCTTGGCCACTTCTTGCTTGGCACGTTGGCACCAGGGTTCCCTTTCCAGAATATGTGAGGCAGAGCTATGCCCTCTGTCGCTCCCCATCCCCACCTTTTCTGGCATCGGCTCCTCTGGGCTCCCCTCAGGTACCTCCTCCCACCCCCTAGCAAGCCTGGCAGGGGCCGTGGAATGAGAAGTATGCAGAGAAGGCAAACAGGCCCACGCACAGCCTGGCACAGGGGGCGTGGGGTGAGATCTGTGAGATCCCTGCCTCCCATCCCACAGGCTGGGATTGGGGAATCCTGTGCCCAACGGCCCCCAAGGCCCCTGCCATCTTCACACGGCTTCCTCTCTCTACGTCATCCATCCATGTCCCCCTAAGAAGGACTGGGTAGAGGAAGGGGAGGGGGCAGGAAGACAAAGGGAGGGAAGGGCGGAGGTGTTCGGAGGAAGCCCAGTGGGGCCCCCCTGCAGTGGAAAACTCCCAGGCAGCTTAGTGGGTCAGAGGAGACCACAGTCGTAAATCCCAGGCCGCTGTTCTCTCTAACGTTTGCTGGTCTCTTCCAGGATTCTGGGGCGATGGAAAAGCCATGTCCTCCTAGCCCTGTTCCTGCGTCGGGGAGTCAGGATAGGGGAGGAAGGAAGGGTGTGGGCTGGGATGCTGGCACAGGAGCCTGGAGGGGGGTAGTGGGGCCCACAGTGCACCCAGTGAACCTGCTCCTCCCTCAACAGTCGCTCAGACACAGAGGTTCCCAAGCCACAGCCCAATTTTATTTACACTCATCACAAAGCAGACTTAGGGCTAACAACAGGTGTCGGGGATGGGAGGGTGAAGGTCGGAGGAGACTGTGGAGGTGGATGACGAGGGTTGGGGAAGACAAGGGAAGGCCACGGTGAGGATGGACAGGACCCTCTTCCAGTGTCCCCAGGCTCCCAGGTGCGCCAGGGCAGAGAGCGGGTGAGGCTGTCTTCAGGATTTGGACTTGGAGACAGCTAGTCCAATGAGTCCAGCCAGTCCCGCCACACCCAGGGCCATGCCACCAACAATGGCCATGCCGACTAGCCCATCTGGAAAGGAAAGAGGGGCCGTGAGCAGATCAGTCCTGCCCCCGGGGCCCCTGACCACACTCCCCTCCACAGAAGAGGGGTACCTGTACCCAGAGTCTGGGGGCTGGGACTCCAAGGCTACAGAGACCCTTGGAAGGTAGGTGTGGTAAAGGACTGTGTGGGGATGTCCCAAGGGCCCGGGCATGAGGGCCGAGAGGTCTGTCACCTTTCTTCATGGCCTTGTCAATGAGGCGCTCCAGCTCCTTGGCCTGGTTGTTCTGGGGCTCAGTCTGCAGCAGTCCACGCACATACTTTAAAGCTTTTTCATATTCCTGTAACCAGAGGGAAAACACCCCACACCATACGCTCTTCAGGACGCTCCTCTTGCTAGCTCCCACCCAGGGGTGTCCTTCTCTGGCCCCGGCTCAGGCTCATCCTTCCTCCTCCTCCTCCTCCATTCCTGCTACAGCCCCACCCCACAGAGTAGAGTCCACAAACAGCCCAGCTGTGGGGGGGTGATAAACCAGTGGAGATAACAGCTACAGGCACGGGGCTGCACCCCAATCCTGACGTCACCACGGTCCCCACACCCTGATACTCCCTCGTCTTCCCTTAGAGTCTGTCCTGGAATTACTCTATGCCATGCACTTACATCGCCCCAGCCCACTGCCCTTTGCGGGTTCCTGAGGGCCAGGGCTCTGTCTGGGGAATGTGCATTGGGCAGAAGGGCTCTGCATCTTACCTTGAGACGGTAGTTGCCCACTGCCAGGTAGAAGACATAATCCCGCTGTTCCTCTTTGCTCCCTTTGGGCAACAGCTCTGGATGGGGGAGGGGAGAAGAGAAAGATGGATGCTCTCTTTCTAAATTTATATTTATTTTATGTACATTGGTGTGTTTGCCTGCATGTTATGTCTGTGTGAGGGTGCTGGGATCCTCTGGACCCCGAGTTATAGACAGTTGTCAGCTGCCATGTGGTTGCTGGGAATTGATCCCAAATCCTCTGGAAGAGCATCTAGTGCTCTTAACTGCTGAGCCGTCTCTCCAGCCCCTGGATTCTCTTTTAACACTGTCCCACAGGTCCTGCCATGCCGATTCACTCTACGATCATGGGAAGGTCACTGTCCTAGACCTCCATCATCATTTTCTACCACCCTTAGCTTTCTAGTTCCAGACATCTGCGGCGGATGCGGGGAGTCCAGTCCACACTGATGGGTGCATCCCTATGGACTAGCTACGGGTGTCACTGCAAGGTCACCCCCTGCCTCACATTCACAGTCCCTCCTTTCTGTCATCTAGCCGAGGATGACCAGAACTTCTTTCTAATCCTCCTGCTACCACCTCCTGAGTGGTACAGGACCACGCCTGGTTTATGCCGTGTGGGAGTGGAATGGAACCAGTGCTTCATACACAGTAGACAGGTACCCTGCTGACTGGGCTTTTTTCCCCTTTCCCTGAGACGGACTTTCTCTGTGGATCCCTGGCTGTCCTGCATCTCACTCTGTAGACCAGGCTAGCCTCAAACTCAGAGATCCACCTGCCTCTGCCTCCTGAGTGCTGGGATTAAAGACATGCACCACCACAACACGCCCCCTTCTCTTTTAACTCAACTTTCCTGAGTGACCCTCACCTGAAATTTTTTTCATTTTCTCTGTATGTGTTTATGTGTGATAGGAGTTAAGATAGGGACTCATAGCTGAGACGGCTCAGTGGTTAAGAGCACCAGCTGACCTCCCAGAGGACCAGGGTTCAATTCCCAGCACCCACATGGGAGCTCACAACTGTCCATAACTCCAGTACCAGGGGATCTGACACCCTCACATCAAAGTGCATAAAATAAAAAATTAAAAAATAGCCGGGCGGCGGTGGCGGTGGTGGTAGTGGTGGCGGCAGCAGCACATGCATGCCTTTAATCCCGGCACTTGGGAGGCAGAGCCAGGTGGATCTCTGTGAGTTCGAGGCCAGCCTGGTCTACAGAGTGAGTTCCAGGAAAGGTACCAAAACTACCTGTCTTAAAAAAAAAGACAGGGACTCACTATGTAGCCCAAGCTGGTTTCAAACTCCCGATCAGGGTGCCCGAGCCTGAGTGCTGGAGTTGCTGGTGCAACCATACTTTGCCGCTGAGTAGTTGTGCAGTGTCTGTACTGCACCCCTAGTGAGACTCAAATGCTCCGAGACCACTTCTACTGTTGTGTCCTACTACACAAGAAACCTGAAAAATCCGCACTGATCAGAGTCCAGGGACAGGGACCCTGGACCTCAACTCCTAGCACTAAGATGGCTGAAGCAGGAGTCAGAAGCCGGAGCTCCCTGAGCTATACAGAGACCCCGAGTCAAACTCAAAAACAACTAAATGACATAGGCATGTTCTGTCAGTACAATATTGTCCCTTGAGAGCCTCGGAGATTATCCCAAGATGCCCCTCAGATTCCAAAATCTACAGTTGTAAAGGCCCTTATATAAAATTAAATAGTATTTGCATAGATAGCTAGTTGTATTCCCCAAAGATGCTTTTTTGAGACAGGGAACTCAGGTAGCCCAGGCTGACCTTGAATTTGATCGGTATGTAGCTGACTCTGGCCTTGAACTTCCTGCCTTCATCTCTGCAGTCAATGCTCTACTACTGAACTATGTCCCCATGCCTCCACCTTTGGAGTGCTGGGATCACATGTCCCCAATACCACTAGCCCCTCAGATATTTCACATCTTTAAAATTTTCTAAGTTACTGTTATCCAATACAATGTAAATGCTATATTAACAGCAATTAATAACTGAACAAGAAATGTTTTGTGGACACTGTGGGTGTGGTACATATGGAAACTTGTGTGCAGATGCATGCCAGGCCAGAGGCACTCTCTGCCCACTCCCTGGAGAAAGGGTCTCCCACTGAACCTGGGGCAAAGATCGCAGCAAGCAAGCTCCCAGCAGCACTTCATTCCTATTCTCTCTATATACACAGGTGATTGTGGCCACACGCAGCTTTTCCGACAGGTGCTAGGGATTTGAACTCAGGTCCTCACACACTTGCACAGGAAGCACTCTGAGTCATCTCCCCAGCCTGAGAAATGTATTTTTTCCCACTTGAATGAATGTTCGGATGTTGAAACTGGGGATATAGAGAATCAACCTAGTCCTTTGCTGCTGTGAATTTACTGGTGGCTACTGGGTGAGCTGAAAAGGATCCTGGACGGGTGAGGTCAAGGGGACCCAGCGCCTTACCCTCCAGGAGCAAGATGCCTTTACGGATGTCGTCATTGTACTTGCTTCGCACCAGGCACCAGGCATACTCAAACTGTGTGCTTTTGGAAACAGAGCCAGCTGCCTGCTCGGACTGAAATTTCCTTTCAAAATTCTGTCGTTAGAGAAAAGAGGAATCAGTTAGGAACAAAGGGTGTCCTCCGTTTCTCCAGCTGAACTTGGTGTCGGAGTCCCAGTTAGACCACACTTCCCTGTCCACCGCCTCTGTACCCAGGCTCTGTGCCCTCCCCGCACAAGGGCCCTGCACCCAGCCCCTAGTGGTACCAAGAGGAGGTGCCACCTGGTGGCAGCTGCGGGCACTGCTCCCAGACCAGCTGACCCCAAGTAGCTGAGCAGTAAACATACTGTCCCAGCAGTATGTGACCTTCTACGCGGACTTCGCTTAAGGCTGCTGGTCCCGCCTCACCTACTCTTTTGAGCCTGGATCTGCCTTACCTTAATTCTAGAAAAGGAAAGAAAATACCGCTACAAGGATGAGGGTAACATGCAGTGAACCATGCCGGACTCAACACTAGCAAAAGCTTACGCCGGTGACTATGCTACCTCATCCCTTGCACGAGTACCCCAAATTCCCAACTCTGCATTACACTTAAACCCCCAAGACTCCAGGCCTCAGGTCTGAGTTGCCGAAACCCTGGAAACTACAACTCCCATCAGGCCGAGGGATAAAGCGCAGGTTCCCACAAGAAGCAGGACACCGCAGAGGCTTCTGGGAGCCGTAGTTCGGCTTCCTCAGCAAGCCTAAGCCGGCTGTATTCGGCCTTGGTCAGCTCTCCTCAGAACTGTCCTTTCCGACTCTGCCCTCCTCCTTCCTCTGGCCCGGGCCTCACCTTCAGATCCTCCACAGACACCAGCTCGTTCAGCACAGCCTCCATGTCCACCGCCCCTGCAAGTCTCGCACTAAGGTCTCTACTGGGCCACGGTCTCCATGGTCCAGTGGCAGGGGCGGAGAGGCACTTCCGGCATCGGCTTGTGGAGGCCCCGCCCCTTCCCCCTGTGTCTGGGGCGGAGGTGGCGCCAGCGCCTACGCTGGGTCCTCTGTGTTTTCTGGACTCCCTGGTGCCTAGCTAGAACCTACCCCCTCCGAGGATCACATTATCCTGGGGACCAGTCTGACAAGCCCTCACCGTGCCGGATATGTAGAACCCTGGAGGCTTTTATCGTCATTGTTTGCAACAAAATCCTTACGGGCCTTGGCTTACACCTGCAAGAGGATTTGGTAACCATTCCCCGCAGACTTGGGGCACATGATCACAGTGGACACTCTAATGAGAATATGAAGACATGCTGATGGGGCAAGGGAGACAGTTCGGGGTTAAAGGCCCATACTGCTCTTGCAGAGGAGCCAAGTTGCGTGCCCAGTACCCACACTGGGTGGCTCCGAACTGGGATTCCAGCTCCAGGGGGATCCAGGGTCCTCTTCTGACCTCCCCTGGCAACTGCACTCCCGTGCATATGTCCTCATGCAGACACATAGGCATACACATAGTTAAAAACAAAACTTAAAAAATTAGCCGGGCAGTGGTGGCGCACGCCTTTAATCCCAGCACTCGGGAGGCGGAGGCAGGCGGATTTCTGTGAGTTCGAGGCCAGCCTGGTCTACAGAGCGAGAGCCAGGAAAGGCGCAAAGCTACACAGAAAAACCCTGTCTCGAAAAACCAAAAAGAGAGAGAAGTTACCCTTGCAGGGTCAGATCTTTCAAATATAATTAGCCAAACCATCTTCTTGGTGTACCTGAGGATTATAGATAGTGTCATAGGTAATGACCCAAGGCGTTTAGTCTGAGGAGGAGCAAAGGGCAAATGCTAACTTCTGGCATTTTAGTGTTAGGAGCAATAAGGGTGACTTCTATGGACGTTTCATCTTGACCTTTAGGCACACAATAGAATTTAAGGCTCAAGGACTCAACACGCTTTTTTGTTGGTATGTTTTTTGAGACAGTGTCTTACTATGTTGCCCTGGCTGGCCTTGAACTCAGATCTGCCTGCCTCTGCCTCCAGTGCTGGGATCAAAGTTGTGTGCACCATACTCAGCATCCTAATGCATTTTTTTGTTGAGTAAAATATGAAGAAAGTTATTACCAAAACCCTTTTCTTTCGGTTGCAGTTTTTCCTCCCTCCCTCCCTTTCCTGTGTTCATGCTCCTGTGGAGGCCCAAAGTCAACCTTGGATATCACTCCTTAGGTGCCAGTCACCTGGTTTTGGTTTGTTTTTTGAGACAGATTCTTTCACTGCCTTAGTCAGGGTTACTATTGCTGTGATGAAACACCATGGCCAAAACAATGTGGGGGGCTGGAGAGATGGCTCAGAGGTTAAGAACACTGGCTGTTCTTCCAGAGGTCCTGAGTTCAATTCCCAGCAACCACATGGTGTGGCTCACAACCATCTGTAATGAGATCTGGTGCCCTCTTCTGGCCGGCAGACATATATGCAGACAGAACACTGTATACATAATAAGTAATTAAGTCTTTAAAAAAAAACAATGTGGGGAGGGAAGGGTTTATTCGGCTTACACTTACATATCACAGTTCATCATGGAAGGCAGTCAAGACAAGAACTCAAGTAGGTTGGGAACTTGGGAGGCAGGAGCTGATGCAGAAGCCATGGAGGGGTGCTGCTTACTGGTTTGCTTCCCCTGGCCTGCTCAGTCTGCTTTTTTTTCTTTTTTCTTTTTTTTTTTTTTTTTTTGGTTTTTCGAGACAGGGTTTCTTCGAGTAGTTTTGGTTTCTGTCCTGGAACTCACTCTGTAGCCCAGGCTGGCCTCAAACTCACAGAGATCTGCCTGGCTCTGCCTCCAGAGTGCTGGGATTAAAGGCCTGTGCCACCGCCGCTCAGCCAGCCTGCTTTCTTATACAACCCAAGACCACCAGCCCAGGAATGGAATCACTCACAATGGGCCCTCCTCCATCAATCACTAATAAAGAAAATGCCTTGCAGCTGGAGCTTACGGAGGCATTTTCTCAACTGAGGGTCACTCCTTTAGATAACTCTAGCTTGTGTGTCAAGT
Source organism: Peromyscus eremicus (assembly GCF_949786415.1). Classification (NCBI taxonomy): domain Eukaryota; kingdom Metazoa; phylum Chordata; class Mammalia; order Rodentia; family Cricetidae; genus Peromyscus; species Peromyscus eremicus. The sequence goes on along the minus strand of NC_081438.1, from coordinate 26,390,490 downwards.
TGACAGTCTAGTCAGCACACGCACTGTCCCCTGCCCTAGGGTTCTGAAAACCCCGGTGATCACAGGTCCTCTGCATCTACAGTCCCTGTTACCCTGCCCCTTGCTTATTGGCTGATTCGTCCATTCATGATTGACTATTTCCTATGTGCTGCTCACTGTTGAAGTATAAGGATTGGCACTGATAAAAATAAAACTCCTGTCCTCAGGCATCTTACACTGGGGGGGGGGCACATAAAATAAATAAAAGCAGGGTTAGGAATGATGATGCATGCCTATAACCCTGGCGCTTGGGAGGTAGAGGCAGGAGGATCAGAAGTTTAAGGTCATCCTTGGTTGGTTACACAGTTCAAATCCACCTGGGTACATGAGGTTCTGTTGGGAGCCTGACAATTCAAGGCCTTCTCAGAGGCCTGGATAAAAGGACAAAGGGGATGTCAGTTCTGTGTCATTGTCCAATTGGCAAGGTCTGCGGCTGGGGCCTGTGCCTCGAAGGCGTGAAAACTGCGGTTTATGGGATCCTATTCTTCCCTTTGGGCTGTGGCTCTCAGTCCTTAAGCAGACGTACATGTCTGAGCTAGTCTGTATTCTCTTTGCCCATTGTCTGATTTAGCTCTCTGCTACTTTGGCCCATTTTCCACTTACAAATACCATAGAAGATGCTGCATTTCTCCCCTCCCCACCGGAGCTGAGGACCGAACCCAGGGCCTTGTGCTTGCTAGGCAAGCACTCTACCACTGAGCTAAATCCCCAACCCCATTTTTTTTTTTTAAATTTTATGTGCATTAGTGTTTTGCCATGGGTTTTAGGTCCCCTAGAACTGGCGTTACAGTTTTAAGCTGCCATGTGGGTGCTGGGAATTGAACCAGGGTCCTCTGGAAGAGCAGTCAGTGCCCTTAACCACTGAGCCACCTCTCCAGGCCCCCAGACCCTGTCTTTAAAAAAATGAAAAAATGAGCTAGAGATGGCTTAGTAAAGAAAACAGTCTGGCCAGGTGTGACGATTGCACGCCTTTAATCCCAGCACTTGGAGGCAGAGGCAGGTGGATCTCTGTGAGTTTGAGGCCAGCCTGATCTACAGAGTGAATTCCAGGGCAGTGAAGGCTATGTAGAGAGATCCTGCCTCAAAACACCAAAATAAATAAAGGAAAAAAGAAAACAGCCTGCTCTTCCAGAAGACCTGAGTTCAGTTGCCATTCTCAGGTCAGGGGTTCACAACCTCCTGTAACTCCAGTTCCCCTGGCCTCTGGGGGCACCTCCACACATATACACAGAGGTACACACACACATACACATAATTAAAAATAAATCTTTTTTGAAATGAAAAACAAAACCCAAAACATCGTGACAAAGTGATACACACACACACACACACACACACACACACACACACACACACACCTGGTTTTTGGTGTTTTGAGGCAGGGTTTTTACTATATAGCTCTGGCTGGCCTGAAATGGCCTACATAGCCCAGAATAACCTTAAACTCTTAGAAATCTACCTCCTCTATCTCCCAGGTGCTGGGATTAAAGGTGTGTGCTACCACACCCAGATAAGATCCCAGATGGGAGTCATGGGAACATCTTAATCCTGAATTCCTCGGATCTTCCTGAGGGGTGAGAACCATCTTCATTCTCATGCGGTGGATTCTGGTGGGTCCTGGGTAGTTTCAGGACGGAGGCCGCTCACAGAACACAGTTCAGATGAAAAGCTTGGGACTTTGTGCCTTACCCACACCTCATTCATTAGGGGAGTGAAGTCTCTATAAAAGGCTCTGAAGTGCAGTCCAGAGCTCCTGGGCTGGACATCACGTGGAAGTGTCATGAAGGTCATGCTGAGTTACCCTCTGTCCCCACC